>NC_056734.1:132888341-132991328 GCF_019279795.1 Protopterus annectens
GGGGTCTGGGCGATCAACTGTTTACAGGCTGTTTGTGTCCATTAGAGACATAGGTTCCCGTTCCTCATCCAATTGTCCAATTTACACCTGAATTGGGTTAGGGAGAAACTCTGCTTCACATGGATGGGGAGCCCTGTTCCAGAGATGGGGTAGTCTCTAGGATATATACTTGTCTCTCCAGCAGGTCCTATTTATATCTCAGGCAAGGTTTAAGTCTTTAGAATGGGTAATTCTGGTGCTGTTTGTTTTGTGGATATGCAGGAAGTCCATCAGAGTGGGGTCTGACAATGCCTTGCATGCCAGGCACAGATCTCCCCTCAACTGGAAAAACTCCCTTATTAGCCTTAACAAAAAGTTGAGATCCTTCATCAAAACCCCTAAAGCTAGCTATGAAGGCAGAATTGCAGCAGACACTAAAAACAACCACAAAGTCTTCGATAGTTATATCAAGAATCTCCATGGCAATATCCAGGTTTGCTCTGAGTTACTGCGCAATAGTACCTCCTATACTGAGCCAACAGATATTGCCAACATATTGGCCGACAGATTCAGGGCCAACTTTACCCCTCTCTCCTCTCCAAAAGGACCAATAACAATACTGGAGGAATGCCAGGCACCCAGCATTACTGCAGCACAGGTTAAAACTGTATTGTCCAAGGCCAAGAATACAGCTTCCATGGGACCCGACAATATCCCTGGATGTATTCTACATGAACTAAGAAGTGAACTGGCACCACATCTGTGTGCCCTGTTCAATCACAGCCTCACCTCAGGCTTTGTCCCTACCAAATGACGCACTGCTACAGTCATCCCACTCCATAAAGGGGGAGTGACTACAGACCCTGGGAATTATCGCCCCATTAGCCTGACGAGTCTGATATGTAAGGCTATGGAGCGCATCATCATGGACCTAATTAACAAGGATATAGGGAATCTCCAAACTCTAGATCCCACTCAGTTTGGCTTTTTGAAAGGTAGATCATGCCTGTTCAACCTGGTTGACTTCTTTGAGTCAATCACCAGAGCTGTGGATGAGGGCGAGGCAGTTCATACAGCCTACCTCGATGTGGCCAAGGCCTTTGATATCATTCCCCTCTCAGGAATTATTGATAAACTCTCCAAACTAGGCATCAACCCCTGTATCACTAGGTGGGTTGCAAATTGTCTCACAGATAGAACCCACAGTGTGAAAGTAGCAGACCCCAAGTCAGACTGGGAACCAGTCACAAGTGGAGTCCCACAGGGATCGGTCCTGGATCCTCTCCTGTTTAGAATATACTTCTCAGAAGTCCAGGCCAACACAGAGGGACTCTGGCTGACCAAGTTCACAGGAGACTGCAAGCTGGGAGCCATTATTAATTCCCCAAGTGAAGAAGACATTCTACAGAAAGTCCTCACTGAGACCAATGACTGGTGTCGAAACCATGGCCTTAAGCTTAATGCCAAAAAATGCATTGTCATCCCCTTTGGGAAAAACTCAGTCCCCACTAATTACCACATCGATGGCAGCCCACTGAACACTGAAGGCATTATAAGAGATCTGGGGACACAGGTTGACAGGTTCATAGGCTCATAGGTTCATAAGTTCATACTAGGCTATCTGCCCTGGGGCAATTATAAGCCTAGCCCGATTCTGTATGGCTTACGCCACCCCTTGATTTGAGTATACTGTGCCCTTTTTAAGGTTTAGTTTACTATGCCTCTGTCTAATAGTGACACGGGAGTAATCCCTGGGACAAACCTACGATCCTCCATCCACCTATCGAGATTCTTCTTGAAGAGATTCAGTGAGGTGCTCTGCCTCACATGAACTAGAATTCTATTCCAGAGCGAAGGGAGCCTCTGGGTTATGAACCTGTCCCTCCAGCAAGTTCTATTTATTTCTGTGCTGAGGTTCAAGTCCCTCGAGCGTGTGGCTCTAAGGGATTTAGATTTACTGAGGTAGAGCATGTCCATTAATTCTGGATTTGACATAGCTTTGTATGTCAGGCATAGATCGCCTCGGACTAGGCGGTATGCAACTGAGTAGAGCTGGAGTTTTTTTAACCGAGCAGCATATGGCATCTGTTTGAGACCCTTGATCCTCTTGGTGAGATACTTTTGGGGTCTTTCCAATTGCTGCAGGTGTCGGGTAAGGTACATCCCAAAAGGGGCATTGTATTCTATGATGGGCCTGATGAGGGATTAATAAAGGGGCACGATTACCTCTCTTGATCTAGACGTGAAACCCTTCGTGATGAGGTGGGCTATGTAGAAGGTCTTTCTAACCACTTTGGCAATGTGGTTTTCAAAGGAGAGATTGCTATCAACTTGGGTCCCCAGGTCCCTAATAACTTTCTCTGTACTTAATGGGTTTCCGCCTATGTGGTAATTTGTGGGCACATTGTTTTTGTCAAAGGGTATGACTATACATTTTTTGGCATTTAGCTTTAAACCATGGTGCTGGCACCAGTTATCTGTCTCTGTGAGATCTTTTTGAAGGATGTTTGTGTCAGCTGGAGAGTTGATTATGGCACCCAGTTTGCAGTCGTCTGCGAACTTGGTGAGCCATAGTCCTCCCACGTTTACCTGTACCTCGGAAAAGTATATATCAAACAAGAGTGGTCCCAGGACAGAACCCTGTGGGATGCGCCTTGTGACCGGTTTCTAGTCGGACATGGCTCCAGCAACTCTCACTCTGTGGGTTCTGTCTTTGAGCCAGTTTGCGACCCATCTTGTGACATAGGGGTTTATATTTAAGCTGGATAGCTTATCTATGATGCCCGAGTGGGGTATTGTGTCAAATGCCTTTGCAAGGTCCAGATAGGCTGTGTGGACTACCTTTCCTTCATCTATGGCTTTGGTGACTGTTTTGAAGAAGTCAACCAGGTTCAAAAGGCAGGATCTGCCCTTAACAAAGCTGAACTGGGTAGGATCTAGTGTCTGTAGGTCCCCAATGTCTTTGTTTATGAGCTCCATGATGATCCTCTCCATAGCCTTGCAGACTAAGCTAGTCAGGCTTATGGGGCGATAGTTTCCAGGGTCCGTAGAGGCTCCACCTTTGTGGAGTGGGACCACTGTTGCTGTACGCCATTCTGTGGGCACATATCCTGTAGTGAGGCTGAGATTGTACAGCTGTTTTATTTGAGGGATTAGTTCCTCTTGGAGTTCATGTAGGACGCAACCTGGGACGCCATCTGGTCCCATGGAAGCAGGGTTTTTTGCTTTGGAGAGGGCAGCCTTCACCTGAGCATCAGAGATGTTTGGGAGGCAGCCATCTGCCGGGATAGATACTTGCTCTTTTGGGGGGGAGGGGGTGGAGAAGTTTGCACTGAACCCATCTGCCAGGATATTGGTGATGTCTGTGGGTTCAGTGTATTTTTTGTCGTTTAGAATCAACTCAGAACAAGTCTGGGAGTTGCATCCCAGGTTTCTAACATAACTGAAAAAAGCCTTATGATTGTCTTTGGTGTCCTATGCAATTTTTCTCTCGAAGCTGGCCTTGGAGGATTTTATGAGGGATCGTAATTTTTTGCTAGTACTGATCAGAGATGCCTTCCCTATTAGGGATTTTGCTCTATCATGTAGTAGCTTCCTCCTTCTGTTGTACAGTTTATTTATGGCAGGGGTCCACCAGACTGGACGCCTGCCTTTGGATGATTGGGTCTTGGTTTTGTTTGGGATAGCATGATTCATGCATTCCTGGAGATGTCCGTAGAATGCGTTTATATAGGATTCTGCAGTTTGGGCCGTAGTTTCCACTGGCCCTGGGGCCTTGAAGGATTCCACTTCAGTTTTGAGAAGTGAGAAGTTCGCTTTTGAGAAGTTTTTCACTGTGGTTTTCTGGGCTGGGGGTGGGGTCGGGATGTGGCCATCCAGTGAAATTAATTTATGGTCTGATCTTACCAATGAGGGATATACTTCTGGTGTGGAGCATAGAGTCCCCATGTTGGTAATAATCAGGTCTAGTATGTTGTCCCCTCTTGTGGGAGTGGTGACTAGTTGTTCCATAGCATTTGAGTTTATAATTTCCAGGAACCTTTGGGCTAAGGTGCTGGGGCTTGAGTAGTGCTCCCAGTCAATGTTTGGGTAGTTGAAGTCACCCAATATAATGGTGTTCGGAGAGATTTTCATGTTCTCCAATGTTTTCAGGAAAGCCGAGTGGGATTCCTGACTTTGAGAGGGTGGTCTGTAGGATGCTATAAACTGAAAAGCAGTCTTGGAGCACTGTTAGTTGCACATGGATGGTCTCCGATACTTCGTGCAATGCCACTAACCTGGAGGTGTGGATATCCTTGATAAATATGGAAACTCCCCCTACTTTTGTGGTTCAGTCCGGGTTTTGGGGCCGAAAAGCATGATATGAGGTATAGCCTGGTAGTGCTGGGGTGCTCTCTGGAGCCTTGAACCAGATTTCTGTCACTGCACAGATATCGATGTTCTCCATACTGAGGAGAGCTTTGAGTGCGTGCATCTTGAGGTTAAGACTTCTGGCATTTAGCAGCATTACCCTTAGTTTCTTGTTCCTTGTGCTGTCTATGGGGGTGGGTTTGACTTTTGAGCCTTGCCTAAAAAAGGCACTATGGGGGTGGCAAGAGCCTTTGCCAGTATCCGAAAGCCCAGTGGTGACAGGTGCAAGCCATCCCTAGCGAAGCAACGTGGCTTGTCGAGCATGTCATCCCAGGCTGACAGACACTGGATCCCCTTTGAATGACACCAAAATTTTAGCCACCTCTCCTTCGACCACCACATTGCCACTGTGGTCAGAAAGTCCTTCTATGTGGCACATTTCATTATAAGGGTTTTGTATCCAGGAAGAAAGAGGTCATCATCTCTCTCTACTCTTCCCTCATTAGAGTCATCGAATATAATGCCCCATTTGGTATGTACCTCACTAGACACATACAACAGCTGGAAAGGCCACAAAAGTACCTCACAAAGAGGATACTAGGCCTTAAACACGTCCTACATGGACAGACTCAATAAACTCCAGCTATTCTCTCTCTCATATCGTCTACTAAGAGGCGATCTCTGCTTGACTTACACAGCCATGTCTGACCCAGCTCTGTTAGAAATGCTACATCTAAAGAAACCCCAATCCCTCCACACCACACACTCCAGAGACCTCAGCCTCATTACCACAATCAACAGAACATACTGGAGGGACAGGTTCATAACCCAGAGACTGCGCATGCTCTGGAATAGACTTCCCATACATGTTAAGCATAGCACTTCACTGGCCCTCTTCAAGAGAAATCTCGATGAGTGGATGGGAAATAGAATATTCACCCCGGGGATCACTTCAGTGGCTCTACTTGATAGAGGCACTGGGAACTAACATCGGGTGGCATGATGCCAGGGCACTTCTATGGGCTAGGCTTGTAAAGGCTTCAGGGCCATTAGCCTAGTATGCACCTATGAACCTATGAAGAGCCTGAAGGAGACAGAATACAGGGAGAGGGCCTTTAGGTGGTCTGCATAGGACATGTTACTTACACTCTGTATTCTTTTAGTGAGGAACCTCTGTGGACATTCCAGTTGTTGGATATGCCTGGTCAGTTACATTCCAAAGGGGGCGTTGTACTCAGTGATAGGTCTGATGAATGCCAAATGCAGTGGAACAATGACTTCCTTGGATCTAGATGCCATACCTTTGTTTATAAGTTGTGCAACATAGAATTATTTCCTCACTACTGTAAACACGTGATGGTCAAAGGCTAGATTACTTTCTATATGTGTTCCCAAGTCCCTGACTACTGGATCAACTCTTAGGGGTGTGTTTATTTATTTATTTTTTATTTATCATTTGTTGACAGGGAAAGTCTGACTAGGTTCCACAGAGCCTGTTTTCAGCGGTGGCCCGGGGAGAAATGCTCCAGATGCATGTCTTTGGAATGTGGGAGGAAACCGGAGTACCCGGAGGAAACCCACGCAAACACAGAGAGAACATGCAAACTCCACACAGAAGGCACCCCAGCCGAGAATTGAACCAGTGAACCTCTTGCTGTGAGGCGACAATGTTAACCGCTGCACCACTGCGCCACCCAAGTATTGTCAATATGATAGTGACCAGGGGTGGATGACTTCCCAAAGGATACTATTATGCATTTCTTGACATTTTGTTTTAGTCCATGGCCCTGATACCAGTTGTTTGTCTGTGTCAGCCCTTCCTGGAGAACATTTGCGTCCGTGTGGAATTCAATGACATCTCCTAATTTGCAATCATCTGCAAATTTAGTCACCCAGGGGAAATTGACATTGGCCTTGACTTCAGAGAAGTAAATGCCAAAAAGGAACGGTCCCAGAACCAATTCCTGAGGGACTCCGCTTGTGACTGGTCTTTTTGTAGAGGTGGTATCCCCAGTTCTAACTTCCTGGGTTCTGTCTGTGAGCCAGTTGTCTATCCACCAGGTGACATAAGAATTTGCACCTAATCTCTTAAGTTTGTCAACAATGCCTAAGTGGGGTGTTGTGTCAAATGTCTTGGCTAGGTCAAGGTAGACAGTGTGGACCATTCTGTCCTCATCCATTGCCTTGTTGACCTTCTCAAAGAGGTCCACCAGGTTGAGTAGGCATGACCTGCCCTTGATGAAACCAGATTGGGTTGGGACAGTCTCTGCAGGTTTCCTGTGTCATTACTGATCATTTCCATTATAATTCTTTCTATGGCTTTCCATATGAGACTATTGAGACTTATGGACCTATAGTGTTCATGGTCTGTAGATGGCATACCTTTGTGCAGAGGGATGACTGTTGCTATTCTCCATTCATGAGGCATGAAGCCTTTTTGGAAGCTACAGGTAAATAGTGATTTTAGAGGCCCTGATAGGTCATGTTTCATACTATTTAGAAGGCATCTTGGGATATTGTCTGGGTCCACTGATGCAGTGTTATTGGCTTTAGAGAGATCATTAAGGACCTGCTTCCTAATGATGGTAGGGGGAGTTATAGTTAATGGTATTTCCTGAAGGAAGGTTGAGGGGAAGGGACGGGTAACGTTGGAGCCGAATTTGTCAGCCAGTAGGTTTGCTATATCTTCTGGCTCAATACAGGTGGTTGCATTTACAATGAGTCTGCACATGATTGTGTATGTTCTTTGAGGTTGAGGACATAGCTAAAAATGCCTTGTGGTTGTCCTTGGCCTGGGAGGTCAAATTTTCCTTCAAATTTGGCTTTGGTAGACTTTATTTGTCATCTGAGTTGTTTGTTTAGTTTAATGAGAGTATTTTTATCCTGCTGGGTGCTGCACCTCCTAATTTTTACCATGATCTTCTTCCTTCTGTTATACAGCCTATTCATTTTGTGATTCCACCAGGGTGGCTTGTTTTTTGAGTTAGTTCTGTACTTCTTCCTGGTAGGTACAGTTGCCTCTATGCAGCTATTAACATACTTGTATAGGGTTTCTGTGAACAGGTCTGCATAGACAGCAGTGTTCTCAGGGTGTATGGGGGCTTGAAATTTTGCCAGGTTATCACTTAATACCAGGAAGTTAGCCTTAGAGTAGTTCATGAATATTCCAGGGTTAGCTGGGGTTCCAAGTTTTATTTTCACTTCAGAGGAGACCATTTTGTAGTCTGACCTTACCAGAGAAGACATTACACTAGGGGGTGTTCAGCACTCTCCTATATTAGTGAGGACCAGATCAAGTAAGGCTGCACCCCTGGTTGGTGTACTGACAATCTGGTTCAGAGAGTTTGTGTTTACAAAATCCAGGAATCTCTGTGGCTATACATTTGGTGTCATATAGGATTCCCAGTTAACAGCGGGGTAATTAAAGCCACCCATGAATATGGTATTGGGGTGGATGATGAGTGTTTCCAATAAGTTTAAATACATGGTATGGGTTTCCTGGGTCATAGAGGGGGGCCTACAGTTTGCAAGGAAGTGATACTGGATTTCGCCTATGGTGATCTGAACATAGAGAAGCTCGAGTGCATTGTCCTGTATGATCAGCCTTGAGGTATATTTATTTTTTTATGTAAATTGAGACACCTCCACCTTTAGTCCCTGTCTGTATAGTAGCTGGTCTAAATGTGTGGAAGGCATTATAACCTTGCACTGTCAGTGTGTGCTCTCTGTAGCTTTAAACCATGTCTCAGTGACCACACTGATGTCAGCATTCTGTAGGGTGAACAGACATTCAAGGGAGTGGAATTTTATGTTTAGACTCCTAGCACTGAGCAGTAATACCTTTAAATTTTCTTTGTTTTGATTTGCTATGTTGGAAGTCCTTTCAGTTTATTACTGCCTAAAAAAGTCACTATAGGGAAGACAATGTTTTAGCTAATATCTGAAAGCCTAGAGAGGAGAGGTGCAGGCCATCCTTGGCAAAGCAGCATGATCTGTTGACCATCTGCTTCCATGCTGACAAATATTGCACCCCCTTAGAATGATACCAGAAACTAATCCAGTTATTAAAGTCAGTCATCTTTTGTTCGTATTCTGGCATCATCCTTGGAGGAGGTAAAATGCTGCTCAATGCCAGGCTCATACTTGCCTGGGACAGATATTCCAAGAGCTCCATGATGTTTCTGTTCATATAGTCTAGGCAGGGACATCTCCAGTCATGTTACCAGCCTGGTGAGCCGGCCATCAGTGTGTCTCACAATGGGGTGTCCAATGACCAGAATGTTGGATTGTGTGGTGGCTTGCCTTATGGGCTTAGAAGTAGAGGCTCCATGAGATATGGCTGTACGTGTTGATGTGGAAGTTGTTTTGAAAGAGTGCATTCGGGACTGCTGAGGGTATTTGTTATCATCTAGAATGTCTTTGGGGTTTAAGAAGGTTACATTTAAGTGCCTCCACATATGTGGGTCTATATGTCAGCTTTGAATTGCGTGTGATGGGTGCAGCATGTGTACTATTGACAACCTTAATGACATTAGGAGTGCTTTTATGTGAGAGCTTTGCCTCCAAGGACATTATGCAAATATATCTCTCACATACCATATCAGTTTGTTTGAGAATTAACTGATTGTCAGTAAACATGAGGCAATTTCTACATTGCCTCAGGATGCCCATATCCACTAAATATTGGGAGGTGCGGGGGCATAGCCCCCCCACCTACTTTTGGTTTTATATTGTTAGCTTTCAGTGAAATGAGATTCATAAATATAAAAGCTAAGTAGGTGGAGGGCTATGTACCCCACACCCCCAATGTGGGGGGCTGTGCTCCCCACCTCCCCTAACTATATATACTAACTCCATGATCGCACTACAGTGGGGAAAAGGGCATATATGTTTTATTTGCCCAACTGTTCTTACATTCAGTGAAATGTGATTCAGTAAAATTAATTTTCAGTGATTTGAACTTTCAGCAATTTTTTGAGGGTGAATTGAAATTCAGTGAAATTAGTTTTCAGTGAATGAAAGTACACCCACACACACACACACACACACACACACGCACGCACACACACACACACACACACACACACACATATATATATATATATATATATATATACACACACACATACACGCATACATATACATATATACTTATCTATTATATATATATATATAAAGATATAGATATAGACTGTAACATGTCAGTCTCTTCGATATGTCAGTTTCATAACATTGTCTTGTTTTGCCCCCTTTCAAAAGACAGGAACATGTTACTCAACTTCAGCACTCAATAAATCTTGGCTTAAACTTAAAGACATGCTTGAAAAATATTAATTGCTGCTGTTGTATAACTTTGATGCATTGATCAGCTGTGGACCTATGTAAATAGTTATTTGTTTTCTAACTGATTTGTTTTTTTTTTATTGTTTTAAAACCAGATAAAAAAATAATACAGATTAAATTTCTACTTTGTGCATCTATACAGATATCAGTGACTATTACAAAAAAGCCAACAACTCGTTGGAATACACACGGCAAAACAACTCTTTAATACAAAATAGTAAAAATATAGAACATGTGAGCGCATTCACAGAGTCCTCTCTGCTTCCTCAGACATACTACAGTAACTGCTGCTCTTGTTTAAATAATGACACATCTAGGTCATATCCAATCAGTTAACAGCATCTTGATTGAATAAATAAAAGTTAAAGGCATACACTATACAAACACTATATAAACAATCAATCAAATAAATAGTGAACTAAAAATATATGTAAAAAACTGTAAAGACATGCTCTATAAAATTAGATTGCGGTAAAACTGTAAAATATATGTACAAATATTAGAAGATGTGACCAAACATAATAATCAATGTTTCAAAGCCCTGTTCCTAAGAAAAGGTTTCAGTTAAACTTTACTGTTTAGTCCAGGTGGTCTGTCAGCCTGAAGCCTAATTATCCATTCTTGTTCTGAGGCTTCAGTCTTGTTGTTCATATTCCCACCTCTTTTATTATCTTGTATGATATGTAACACTAGAAACTTGAAGATGTGTGTGGCTCCCTCCTTTATAACATGCATCGCTAACGCACTTGTCTCTTTTTTATTTTTAATGTCCCTTACATGTTCTAGGACTCTATCTTTGAGTAGCCAATTAGTTTTGCCTACATACTAGGCTGGGCATTTTGTACAACACCTTCTAGGGGCTACACCATCGTTTACCTTCAAAAATAACATGTCATTAAAAAGACAGTTGTGCTATAAGAAGTTAAATGGAGACCACTATGCAAGGTCTGATAGGCTAGGTACCTTTCCATGTAGAAGGTGTACAGCCTGCCCCTTCATATTTGGAGGGAGGCAGTATACACACCCGACTAGAAAGTTCAGCATTGATACACGCTTTTATACATACTGTTATAGTAAGAATGTTGTATACTTTGGTTTTTGTACAAAATGCCCAGCGTACTATGTAGGCAAAACTAATAAAAAAGAGACAAGTGCGTTAGCGATGCATGTTATAAAGGAGGGAGCCACACACACCTTCAAGTTTCTAGTGTTACATATCATACAAGATAATAAAAGAGGTGGGAACATGAACAACAAAACCGAAGCCTCAGAACAAGAATGGATAATTAGGCTTCAGGCTGACAGACCACCTGGACTAAATAGTAAGGTTTCACTGAAACCTTTTCTTAGGAACAGGACTTTGAAACATTGATTATTATGTTTGGTCACATCTTCTATTATTTGTACATATATTTTACAGTTTTACCACTATCTAATTTTATAGAGCATGTTTTTATAGTTTTTTACATATATTTTTAGTTCACTATTTATTTGATTGATTGTTTATATAGTGTTTGTATAGTGTATGCCTTTAACTTTTATTTATTCAATCAAGATGCTGTTAACTGATTGGATATGACCTAGATGTATCATTATTTAAACAAGAGCAGCAGTTACTGTAGTATGTCTGAGGAAGCAGAGAGGCTCTGTGAAAGTGCTCACATGTTTTATATGTTTACTATTTTGTATTAAAGTGTTGTTTTGCCGTGTGTATTCCAACAAGTTGTTGGCTTTTTTGGAATATTATACTTTTATCAGTGGTTACTTTATCCAGATTCAGGGGATCTGTGTTTGATAGATATCAGTGACTGTTGTACAGAACTTTATTGCAACAACAGTAAATACTTGTCAGATGCTTAGAGTAGGATCATACCCTAGGTTAGATGGCACATGAAGTAATTGGCCATTCACTCTTTGACCTTTTTTAGTGTTTGGTACAGTCAAGAACAGATGGTTTCATTCTTTCCAGGGTTTCAGAAAAAAAAAGTTTTGACATGATGAGACAGCAGTTTGTAATCAATTTAATATATTTATACTTTAAATTTTCTTGATGAAGTTTATATCTGTTTAGAAGTTTTTTTCTTGAATTTTATGTGTCTGAGAAACTGCTACAGCAAATGACTTCCTAATTATTTAAAATGCTTTACATCTTTAAGCATTGTTTTATATAGTTGTCATATGGTAGTTTTTTGTTGTTTTGAGTCTTTTATGTGGTTGTTTAATTTAAGTTATCCTTATGAGAACATGATATAAGACGAATGTTTCAGAATAACAAATGTAAGATGACCAATCACATAAATTTAAACAAGGAAGAAACCATGCTATTAAGAGACATATGTAATAGAACTTACCTAAGAGTTATGAGACCAGACAAAGAAGGAGGGCTGGTAGTCATACATAAAATTGACAATAATAACAACATTTGTAGTCTACTGTATACTGACACCTATAGTGAGATAAGTATTAATGAGAAGAACATTACATATAAGAAAGTGGACATTACACTACAAGAATTAGTCTTGAACAACCAAATTAATTCAGAGGAATACCAGTTTCTTACAGTAACACACAATAGAACCCCTACAATCTTTGGTATTCCCAAAATACACAAAGATTTGATAGACCCTCCCCTAAGACCAATTGTGGATGCTAGAGCATCAAAAACCTACCCCATGATTGCTAGATTTATAGATTCACAACTGAAAGACGTGCTGCAAGGAAAACCATGGACACTAAAGGACTCTTGGGATTTCCTAAGTAAAATATCTAAGGAAATGCATACAGATAACCTGATATTTGTTACAACTGACATCGGGGATTTATTTTCTGTCATACCACATGACCTGGGACAGGACTGGTTTTATACATACCTATGCCAGTGGTCTAACTTGAAACATGACAGAATACTTACCATCAGAACCTTAATGGAACTTGTTTTGGACAGTAACATCATTATTTTTGCAAAACAACTGTTTAAACAAAGCAAAGGGTAGCTATGGGGGCAGCTTGCACTCCCATATTTGCAAACATCATACTAGCATTCTGGGAGATAGCCCTTTCTCTGGAAATTGGACATACCATGGTCGTTACCTGGATGATATTATTATTTTTTGGAACGGTAACGAAATAGAATTGGAAAGATTTCTAAAATATATCAACGAGACTACAAACTTCCTAGAATTTACTATTACTAGGGACATGGATCAAGTGAGCTATCTGGACATTTCTATTCTTAAAGATAGGCAAGGTAAGGGGTTTCATTCTATGATCTACAGGAAACCTACTTATTCAAATAAACAGAACGATGGCAGGAGGAACCAACCAGAAAATGAAATATACTGGAATCCAAACAAATAGCATACAAAGCTTTTAATCACCGCTTTCATCAACAGACTTCCTCAGAATACATTCATTCAAAAAAACAATGCCCTTAAATACATGTTAAAAACCAATTACCAAAGTGTTAACAAGTCAATTACTAATTAAAAAATACAATAATAACCAAGTTATTTTAAAAAGAAGGACAAGTCATGATGTTTGTTGATAGATAATTTACGATATTTTAAAAAACATTTCAAATTTATTGTTTCGTTCAAACCCGGAGGTTTATCTGATGCTAATTTGATCTGCCATAAAGTCTCCCTTTGCTCCAGGTAATTTTTAAAATCCCCAGCCCTCATGTCTTGTTTACAAACTTCTACAACTGAAAAAAACAAATTTCTTGAAAGTAGGACAGATACTGGAATGTTTAAATAAGGCATTGTTATGATCTTCACTTTTTATACTGTATATATGTTCTTTAATGCGTGTCCCCAAACTTCTAGTGGTCATTCCCACATAGAAAGCAGGACACGCAGTGCACAAGGCAATATAAACAACACCAGATGTGTTACAAGTAATGTATCCAGGTACCTCCAGAATTCTATCTGCAGTAATAACAGAAATAAATGAACCTGTAGAAATATATCTGCAGATTTTACAGTTGTAACAACAAAACATGCCTTTTTTAGTAGTGTTAACCTTATTAGTAGTAAAACTATCACATTCAAGCAGCTTTTTGATATTATAATTATTTCGAAAAATAAAATTAGGTTTTTTGCCAATTACTCGGGCAATGTCAAAGTTCCCCTGAATAATTCTCCAGTTCTTTTCTAAAGTAGATTTAATACGGCTACTATCCGCATTCATTTCCAATGAACACACTAGTCCAGCCTCAACAGTATTTGAACTTAGATTATAATGGATGATGTCCTGATTTAATTTGTTTAGAATAGCTGGATAATGTGTTAAATGTTTATCAAAAATTTCATTTCCACTTTCTATTACTAAGGCCTCATCATATCCCCTGTTCAAAAAAAGGGAGGCAATAAAAACAAATTCCTGTATCAAATCTTCTTTTTTACTGGTCATACGGCTAGCTCTAATGAACTGGCCTCTAGGTATATTTTTGATAATATGCTTTGGGTGACTACTTTGATAGTGTAAATAACCATTTGTAAAAGTCTGTTTTCGAAAAATCTTACTGTGAAATCTATTTTCAACATGATCCCACCAAAAACAAATATCTAAATAGCTAATAGTTAAACCACTGTTGCCTTTGGTAAATTTCAAATAACTGGACAGAGAATTAATGTTATTAAAAAAATCATCCACTGTACAGTCATCACCTTCAACCATAAAAATTAAATCATCAATAAATCTGGAGTAAAATACAATATTGTATTTTTTACTTAATAGAGGCATATGTTCAATTTCCTACCATGCCATCACAGCATTAGCATATGCAGGGGCAGCTGGAGAACCCATAGCTACACCCCTAATCTGTTGGAAATACTGGTTCTTAAACAAAAAGAAATTATTTTCTAATATGATTTCCAACAAACTGCAAATGGTAGATGTTGCATTACTGGAAAGGACATTTCTCTTTAGTAAATAACTACGGACAGCTTCTACACCTTCGTTGTGAGGGATACATGTGTACAATGACACAACATCTAAGGTGAAAATAATGTGTTTCTTCGGGTCAAAAATCCCACTTTCATGAAAATTCCTAAGCTTCTCTAAGAAATGCCAGGAATCCCTAACATAAGATGGATGGTCAATTAGTAGTGGCCCCAAAATAGCGTCTAGCACTAATGAAATACCTTCAGTGATGGAATGTGGTGCAGAAACTATTGGTCGAAAAGGAGGATTAACTAGCTGTTTATGTGTTTTTGGTATTGGCCAGATCTAACGGACCGGATAATGCTATTCAAGTTTCAAGCCCCATTGGGTTTGAGCAGGAACTAGAGACTGTGATTGATCTGGGTAGTCCCACCCAAAATCGTGATGCACACCACGAACGTGAAGCAAAGAGACGTTTGCCTTTTTCCGCTCGTGAGTACAAACAAGTGGGGTGCCAGCATTTGTTAAATCAAAGAGAGAATCCTTTTAATTCATCAGGAAAGTGCTTCGAACAATCTAACCAGGGAATATCTAGTAGCCAATACGAACATTTAACAAGATTATTAAAGAGGTACAGATCTTTGCATTTGGAGAACTGTTATTTTACTTATTGCATTGAACTCGGCATTGTGCCGAAAGGTCTTAGATTCTTCAAGTGTCCGAACGGTGTTAGTTTGGGCAGTCCTATGTTTAGTACTTTAGTTTCATTTTTTAATAATGCTGGTTTAAGTTTTTTGAAATTGTTGATAGAAAACAACGTTCAGAAAATGGGACATTTAAGAAAGGAAATCATTGATACTGAAAAACAACTGAGGGATATTTCCACTGAAGAAAATTATCAAATATTTTTTCAGCGTGTTTCTAAAGAGGTGCAACAACATTCTGTTGAAGTAACCAACAGAAAACAACAAAAATTAAATTGTGACATTACTGTTTATAAAAACAAGAAAGCATATGACAACTTTGCTTTGAATGTGCGTGATAATAACTATAAAAGACAAACAGTTTCTACTTTTGAAAAACGTGTAAACAGTGAGATGGCTTCTGTATTAGTTGTAGATAATAATGCTGCTACTTCTTCACGCTTTGAAAAAAATGAAAATGTTGAATGCTTAATGTCTGATACGACACAAGGGAATGTGATATTTGATAATGGCCAGGTTAATGCTGTTTTAGAAACTGAACGAACTAGCACTTGTAATGACGAAGGTGTTGGAAGTAAAAGTAAAGAGAAAAATGGTAATAGTAGATCTAACAGTACTAACAAGGAATATTTTCCTAATAAAAAAACATCAGGGCAATAACCAAGGCAATAACAGCAAGAGTACAGTTTTAACTCGTAGTAGGACTTTTTTGGGGTCAAATTCGTCGGAGGACGAAATTTGATGGAATCATCTGATTGCTTTAATGTAATAAATTTAACTAAACATTCATTTAGTGATATTGAGATGAATGTTTTGAAGTATGGTTTGAACTTCGTACCATGTAATAGGGCAAGTTACAGTAGAACAATAGTGGACATCAAAAAATATACAAGAAAATTAAATTTGACTTATTTGATGCACGATTTACCATCCACTAACTGTGGGTTAATTAAACCTTCTTGCTACACCCCAAAATTACATCACACAATAAAAGTATTTGAAGAATTATGTATTACTGATATAGGTAAATTGTTTAACACTAGAAGTTGTTTTAAGGACAATTTAACTACACTAGAAAGGAAAGCGTTGGAGAACCTTAAAAGTTTAACAGGACAATATAGATTCATGAAAAGTGATAAAGGTTCTAACATTGTCATTATGGAGCAGGATGTATACTGTGCCAATATGTTAAACATTCTTGAGAATTTAAATGAATATAAAGAAGTGACTTTATCTGACATCTACAAATCATTTCGCTTTATTAATTATCATCTTTATGAAGCATTAATGTCAGGAGACATTAACACTGAACTGTACAACTTTTGTGTAGTTGAACACCCTAAAATAGGGGTTATTTTTGGAATACCAAAAACACATAAACAGCTAGTTAATCCTCCTTTTCGACCAATAGTTTCTGCACCACATTCCATCACTGAAGTTATTTCATTAGTGCTAGACGCTATTTTGGGGCCACTACTAATTGACCATCCAACTTACGTTAGGGATTCCTGGCATTTCTTAGAGAAGCTTAGGAATTTTCATGAAAGTGGGATTTTTGACCCGAAGAAACACATTATTTTCACCTTAGATGTTGTGTCATTGTACACATGTATCCCTCACGACGAAGGTGTAGAAGCTGTCCGTAGTTATTTACTAAAGAGAAATGTCCTTTCCAGTAATGCAACATCTACCATTTGCAGTTTGTTGGAAATCATATTAGAAAATAATTTCTTTTTGTTTAAGAACCAGTATTTCCAACAGATTAGGGGTGTAGCTATGGGTTCTCCAGCTGCCCCTGCATATGCTAATGCTGTGATGGCATGGTGGGAAATTGAACATATGCCTCTATTAAGTAAAAAATACAATATTGTATTTTACTCCAGATTTATTGATGATTTAATTTTTTTTATGGTTGAAGGTGATGACTGTACAGTGGATGATTTTTTTAATAACATTAATTCTCTGTCCAGTTATTTGAAATTTACCAAAGGCAACAGTGGTTTAACTATTAGCTATTTAGATATTTGTTTTTGGTGGGATCATGTTGAAAATAGATTTCACAGTAAGATTTTTCAAAAACAGGCTTTTACAAATGGTTATTTACACTATCAAAGTAGTCACCCAAAGCATATTATCAAAAATATACCTAGAGGCCAGTTCATTAGAGCTAGCCGTATGACCAGTAAAAAAGAAGATTTGATACAGGAATTTGTTTTTATTGCCTCCCTTTTTTTGAACAGGGGATATGATGAGGCCTTAGTAATAGAAAGTGGAAATGAAATTTTTGATAAACATTTAACACATTATCCAGCTATTCTAAACAAATTAAATCAGGACATCATCCATCATAATCTAAGTTCAAATACTGTTGAGGCTAGACTAGTGTGTTCATTGGAAATGAATGCGGATAGTAGCCGTATTAAATCTACTTTAGAAAAGAACTGGAGAATTATTCAGGGGAACTTTGACATTGCCCGAGTAATTGGCAAAAAACCTAATTTTATTTTTCGAAATAATTATAATATCAAAAAGCTGCTTGAATGTGATAGTTTTACTACTAATAAGGTTAACACTACTAAAAAAGGCATGTTTTGTTGTTACAACTGTAAAATCTGCAGATATATTTCTACAGGTTCATTTATTTCTGTTATTACTGCAGATAGAATTCTGGAGGTACCTGGATACATTACTTGTAACACATCTGGTGTTGTTTATATTGCCTTGTGCACTGCGTGTCCTGCTTTCTATGTGGGAATGACCACTAGAAGTTTGGTGACACGCATTAAAGAACATATATACAGTATAAAAAGTGAAGATCATAACAATGCCTTATTTAAACATTCCAGTATCTGTCCTAATTTCAAGAAATTTGTTTTTTCAGTTGTAGAAGTTTGTAAACAAGACATGAGGGCTGGGGATTTTAAAAATTACCTGGAGCAAAGGGAGACTTTATGGCAGATCAAATTAGCATCAGATAAACCTCCGGGTTTGAACGAAACAATAAATGTGAAATGTTTTTTAAAATATCGTAAATTATCTATCAACAAACATCATGACTTGTCCTTCTTTTTAAAATAACTTGGTTATTATTGTATTTTTTAATTAGTAATTGACTTGTTAACACTTTGGTAATTGGTTTTTAACATGTATTTAAGGGCATTGTTTTTTTGAATGAATGTATTCTGAGGAAGTCTGTTGATGAAAGCGGTGATTAAAAGCTTTGTACGCTATTTGTTTGGATTCCAGTATATTTCATTTTCTGGTTGGTTCCTCCTGCCATCGTTCTGTTTATTTGTTTTTGGGCTATCTCTCTTGTTTACTTATTCAAATAGCTTATTGCATTTTGACAGCTGGCACCCTCTGCATCAAAAAAAGTCCCTAGTCAAGGGTCAGGTGTCAGACTGGCCAGAATGGTTACAGACAATGAAGAATTTCAAAAACAAATTGACATTTTAAAAAATGTGTTAACCAGGAGAGGATACCCTTTAGACTTTTTAAATAAGATTTTTCAGGAAGTCATCAATAAGAGAACTAATGGACAGTATTTTCCATTACTAGGTACAGCACTCACATTAAATGTAAATAACAATACACAAGAGAGGCAAGAATACAACAAAGCCATTGTTTTAACATACAAAAACCAGTTTATAGGACTGAGGGACATTATTTGGCATAACTGGAACTTATTTAGTATTGATAAAGAATTTACTAACATAGTGAGAACAGTCCCAAAAATTGTATACAGAAAAGATACCAATATAAAAACCTTGATCAAAAGAGGTAATGACACTGTTAGGATCAAAGGGAGCATGTCTAGATGTGGATATTGCTCCCAATGTAAATATATGTTGGAAACAGATACTATCTATATCCCTAACATTGGAAGATATACTCTATACAAGAAGTTTAACTGTAATAACAAGGTGGTGGTTTACCTAGCTTTATGCACAGAATGTCCATGTTTCTACATAGGAAAAACTGTCAATGCTATTAGAACTAGAGTGTATCAGCATCATCGAGACATTCAAAATAAAGATAACAAAAATGTGTTAGCTACACATGTGTCTCATAATGAAGGGCCTGGCTTCAAGTTTATTATCATTGACCAAGTAATCTTGGGGGACAGAGGGGACCAATGAATGACTACTTAGAATACAAGGAACTAAAATGGCAGCTTAAAACAAATGCAGGCACACATCCCAGATTAAACAGCTCCATATCCATCAGCTCTATTATTAGACTTAAAGATGAATTTTTTATGACATGAACAATGATGTAAAAGATCCATTTAACACAACATTTCAACATTATCTAATATTTTCTTTATTAGGGCTTTAATGTTTTGTAATTTTTTGTATGTAATACTGCATGTAACAGAAGACTAGAAATATTCACTGCATTTTAAAGTTTTTTATTTACCATGTATTTTTAAGAGATAATTAGGTACATAATGATTTAATTAATGAAGAATGGAGTATATAAAAAGGCTGGGTAGTGTGATTGGGGTGAATTCTGATGAAGTTTCTTATTTACTGAAACGAAAGCGCTAAATAAACTCGTGATGGATTGTATTCTGGTTCCTAGTTGTCTTTTTATCAGTTTGTGTGGAATTCCTAAGTGGCATAAATATATATATATATATATATATATATATATATATATATATATATATATATACACATACACATACACACACACACACACACACACACACACACACACACACACACACACACATATATATATCTATATCTATGTCTCTCTCTCTCTCTCTCTCTCTCTCTATATATATATATATATATATATATATATATATATATATGAGTCTACTACGGTTGATTGAAAACTCACTTGACTGAAAATTAAATTGCTAGGACCACTTCACTGAAAGCTCATTTCTTTGAAACTCATTTAGTTGAAAGTCATAAATGGCCTTTTCCCCACTGTAGTGCAACCCTGGAGTTGGTATATATAGTAAGGGGGGGTGGGGGGCTATAAGGGGGGTGTGGGGGCACAGCCCCCCACATTGGGGATTGTGGGGGGCATAGCCCCCCACATATTATAAACATTTTAGACTATACACAGTGATACTTACAAGTGCAATAAATAACTGTTTCCAAAAGAGAATATATAACCAAGATATGTGGGGGGCTGTGCCCCCCACACCCCCCTTACTTTATATACTAACTCCAGGGTTGCACTACAGTGGGGAAAAGGCCATTTATGACTGTCAAAGAAATGCATTTCAGTCAAGTGAGTTTTCAGTGAAGTGAGCTTTTAGTGAAGTGGTCCTAGTAATTTCATTTTCAATCAAGTGAGTTTTCAATCAACCGTAGTAGACCCATTTATATATATATATATATATATATATATATATATATATATATATATATATTTAAAAAGATATAGATATGGGCTGTAACATGTCAGTCTCTTTAATATGTCAGTTTCATAACATGGTATTGTTTTGCCCTCTTTCAAAAGACAGGAACATGTTACTCAACTTCAGGCATTCAATAAATCTTGGCTTAAACTTAAAGACTTGCTTGAAAAATGTTAATTGCTGTTGATGTATAACTTTGCTGCATTGATCAGCTGTGGACCTATGTAAATAGTTATTTGTTTGTTTTATAACTGATTTGTTTATTTATTGTTTTAAAACCAGATTAAAAAAAATAAATAATACAGATTAAATTTCTACTTTGTGCATCTATACAGATATCAGTGACTGTTGTACAGAACTTTATTGTAACAACAGTAAATACTTGTCAAATGCTTAGAGTAGGATCATACCCTAGGTTAGATGCACATAAAGTAACCTTTGACCTTTTTAAGTGTTTGATACAGTCAAGAACAGATGGTTTCATGCTTTCCAGGGTTTCAGAAAAAAAAAAGTTTTGACATGATGAGACAGCAGTTTGTAAAAGTAATCAATTTAATATATTTATACTTTAAATTTTCTTGATGCAGTTTATATCTGTTTAGAAGTTTTTTTCTTGAATTTTATGTGTCTGAGAAGCCGCTACAGCAAATGACTTCCTAATTATTTAAAATGCTTTACATCTTTAAGTATTGTTTTATATAGTTGTCACATGGTAAGTTTTTTTTGTTGTTTTGAGTCTTTTATGTGTTTGTTTAAGTTATTCAGATGTAATGCCATTGATGGTTTGTCAATCACATGATTAAGTGTTTTCTTACTCATGTGGCATTTAAATTCATGCTCATCATTCTGATGAACTGTTACATAAAAGGAGACAAACATTCTTAACTGTGTAGTAAATGTTTTCATATTTTCAATTTTAATATGATTTTCTTTCTGCTTTTGCTACATCCACCAGTTGATACAAACCATACTAATATGGGTTTAATCCAGTCATGTCAAAGGCTGCTAAAGCTAAGGAGCTCAGTCTCTCATGATAACCAGCAGGGAAATATTGCTTCATCATTCTTTTAAAAGAACTCCTAGTGGAGTGTCCTGAAAAGTATCCCTCAATTTCACCTTTTTATTTGCCAGCTCAACACAGACATTACCCCTCAAATTCCATTTTTACTTCCTCACTTATATTTATTCCTTACCAAGGAAAGGCTGAAGGAGAAGACTTAATCTCACCCACATTTAGATGGTAGCAGCTTTCCCCAAAATCATAGTGTCATCCACCAAAAATAAGGAGAAAGGACACATACTCTGCACTCTATTGTGGGAAGAATGAACACATGCTCTACTCCAAAGCACAAATGTGCCCACAGCGAATCCTATATGGATACTCCTGCTAATGTCCTAACCTGAGTGCATTCCATTCAGAAGGGAGGAAGGGAGGGAGGCATGTACATATCATGGCCTGATGCTACCCACAAAATTTTGTAAGATATTCAGCTCTGTTGAGTGTCAGTCAAGACAGCCAGACGTATAGCTCTCCCCGAAGGGTGTCCCAGAAGTGGCTGCTTACCCCACTGTCCCAGTTACACTTCCACTGCTATTATATCCCAGGATGTATGGGTCAGAATGAGGCCTTCATCACTCTATGCCACACAGCCAGCTTCACATGTATTTTAATGACAAGGATGAAACTTAAACAAACAAATAAGGAAAGCCATAGGATGAGAGGAATATGACGATATCACCTGTCAGGAAATAACTGATTGCTATATCACCTAGGCCAGGTGATCTACCCCATGATCTATCCAAATGATTATGACTCAGTTGTGCATTTATCCTGCCATTGACATACATCAAAACGTAATATCTAGTAATACCATCAAAGATAGAATGGACTTTCAGTGCAGCAATGATGGTATGATACAGTTAGTAAGGTTTGGCTTTATTGGCTTGAAAGTACCCATAAAAACTAAAAGAGTAAAAAAGTCATTGGCATTCAGAAGGAATGTAATTGAAACCCTGATAGGTACTTAAAGAGTCATTTGCATACATCCCATGGGCCTCCACTACAGGAGGTTTTTAGATATTATACAGTTAAGACTGTAGCTTGGCTGTGTCTTTCTTGAAGATTTTTTCTAAATAGTTTGTCTCTGTGACCTTTTTACCCTTTGGTTTGGAAGATGCAGAAAAAAAGGATAAGTTTGCTTGTGAAATTAGTCAGAAAGATTCCAGCCCACAATCAGTTGGCAATGCTGGGAAAGGAATGAACTAGGGATAAGGCACAGAAACACAAGTGAACTAGGAATATGACATCAGAGAATTCTACCTGTCTTCGGGAATTAAACTTTTTTGACATTATTAATATATCATTTTTGAGCTATAGTATTCCCATTCTATATCTGAAGACTGAATAAGCTATTTTTGGGAATAAACACATACAAAACAAAAGAAATGTACATTAAAAATGTGTATCAGTCAAAACTAGCAATTTTTTTTTCTTTTCACTGGAATAGTTATTGCCAAACTACAAGTCTACAAATAGCTATTGATGGATTCTTGCAAAAATATTAGGCATGTGTTTTTTCTCACATTTATTTATTTATTTGTTTAGTCATTAATTTTTATTACTGCCACCTAAGCGACAATCAAACTTAATGGCTAGGAACAAAACTGTCTTGCTAGTAGATGTTAACACAGCTTTAGACAAAACATAAACGTGATCCTCTGTTATGAGTCAGAAAAATCACCATTAGTTCAATGCTGAGGAGTGGATATGCTGCTCATCAGTTAGTGCTACAATTGCCATTGGATAGCTGTACTTATAGAGGAGTCCACTGATAGCTTCCACTTATTGATAAGTCAATATATTTGCCTGAAAAAACACAGCAGGCAAACACAAAATCACCTGTTTTTATTTACGTGCTGCTCATGAAAGTTATTTTCACTTGTCATTCTCCTAACAGACAAAGCTTGTATTGTATATCAAATTGGTCTTTGGAGGTATGTTCAACCTAAAATGTCCTAGGTAAACATGTCTGTGGCAACATCAACAATAGTGTCTGTGCACTCATTCTAAGAAGAACTTTGCTATTCTCAGGGTCACCTCTGATGGTTTAATTACTATAACTCTTTTGGGTTTCTAATACTTTGACGGTAAAGGACCCCATTCCTAAGTCAAAGTATGATTAAAGTTTGTGAAATTAGTATTGTTTCAATCTCTTATGACAGCCAAAGGTGCTCTTCAGAGCACCAATAATGTGCCCAGAACTGACTCCTTCTGCAATTCATATGAAGTTACATTTATCGGCTTTACAACTGTAAATTCTTTTTTATAAGACCCATTGCTCCTACTGCTATTGGAACTGTCTGGGTATCCTTCTTCCACATTGCCCTTATTTCTGACTGCATTTCCTGGCATTTTATACTGTGTGTCTCTCTGTACTTAAGGCAGCATGATCACTGGGTCTAGTAATTTCCGTGATCAATACTACTTTTGTCTTTTTTCATGGACTGTTATATCTTTTTTTTCATATCTGTTTTTTGAACTGTTGGTAATGGGTGATCCCATGTGATATAAACTTCATCATTCCCTATAATTCTTTGTCGCCCATTTTTCCAATGCTTCACAGCTACTTCGATACTGTAATGTTTTCACAATCTCCAATGCAACAGTCTTGCCACATTATTATGCCTTTCAGTATACAGGCCTTCTGCAGTGAGTATATCAGACCCAGCAACAAGATGTGTGACTGATTCCAGTTCTGTTTCACAGAACCTACATTTGTCTTTTTCTCACACATATCAACGGACTTTGCAAACCAATGTGTACATAGTCTATTATCCTGGGCTGCTAATATTAATCTTTCATCTTTTGGCTAAATTCACCTCTCCTTAACCATTCCTGTATCAAATCCTGATCAACATGAGGTTGTTCCAGGAGTTACTGTACTTGCAACTACATTTATGCTTTTTCCACATTTCTTGCCTTCTCATCTGATATTTCTCCTTATATTCATTCTTTTGTTTATTTTTTGGCACATTCAGTTGTTGCCTGATTTTTGTCTGTTTCTGGTTTGGTTTGCATTCCTGCTCGGCACTAATAAGGTTCTGCTAAACTAAGCAAGGAAGTCATCTTAAATTTGTTTTGTTAATGTTTCAAAACTTTCACTATGTTTGGGTCTAATAAAGTCAGCAGATAAATATGCAGTCCTACAATTGCAGATCTGTACATGTGATCAATTTTAAGGAGTCCCATACCTCATTCAGAACAAGGAATACATAATCTTGGTATACAATGATTTTTATATATCCTTTCATAAGTATGAAGCATTTTTCTTGTTTTCCTGTCCAAGTGATCCAAAACCTTTTGTGGCCAGTCACCCCAAAACTATAAGTTAAAACAGGAACAGCAAACTGGTTTATAGTTTAGGTTTGGTTTCTAGATGTCAGGGCTATTTTCAGTATTAATTGTAGTCTTCTAAAATATTCTTTACTGATTTTTGTTTGCATTTGTTCATGTTTTATTGACAATCCCTCATCAGTTCCCAAATATTTAATCACTCCCTCCTGGTCAAGTTCCTTTATATCACATTCCTGTCTTGGACTAATATTTTCTTGGTACTGCAGCTTTCCAAATGTGGCTTTCGCACATTTATCAAGACCAAATAACATTCTTATGTCATCCCAGAAAGTTTTCACCACTTTCAGTGGTGCTTTCAGCTCCTCATCTGATGAACTATACAGTTTTAAATCATCCACAAACAGAAGATGAGATGTCTTTACATTTTGTTATTGTCTGGGAGCCAAAATGTAATGGGTTAATGGCAATACAAAGGAGCTGCTGTGACAAAGAGTCACCCTGGAATATCCCCCTTTGAATTTTTATCACTGGGATAATAATTTGTCTGTTATCATGGCTTAGCTGCAAAGTGGTTTGCCAATGTGTCATGGTCACTGTTATGTAATTAATCAATGTAGGGTGTATTTTATACATCTGTAAGCACTCCTTTATCCATGAATGTTAGATGCTGTCAGGTGCATTTTTTTTATAATCTATCTGTGCCATACCTTGATTCTTCCATTTTTACAATTCTCCATTATGACTTTAACAACAAATGATCCTTTGTTCCATGTGACTTTCTTTTGTTACCATCTTGTTCTATTATGATTAAGTTTTCTTCTACATCAGTTCCAGTATATAGTTTATACATTGTCGGAAAGCAAGGTATTGGTCTATAATTTTTAGGATAGCTTGCAGATGCACTCTTAAGTAGGACTGTTATTTTTCCTGTTGTTAACCAGGTTGGTGTCTATTCGGGATGTGCATATAAGTAGTTCTTACTCTGGGCTAAATCTCTGTGTAATGATGTTAATACTTCTAGACAGAAGTTAGGTACTGCATCTGGACCTAAGGGTTTTCCATTTAGGAGCTTTTCTTAATTTTGTTTCAATTTCTCTGGTCATTACTTCATCCCATTTCATATCCTGTACATTTCAACTTCTTATTGTTTCTCTTACTTCTTCTATCCATTCAGCAACTTTGTTATGTTCCACATGGTCTTTATAGATAGTTCTCCAAAATGTGTCTATTTCTTCTTTTATTTTTGTGATGTTTTTATTCCTTTTGCTTTGTTTCCCAATTTTCTATAAAACCAATTTGTTTCATCAATGAATTGCTTATTTTGTGCTTTTCCTTTATATATATATCTGCATATCTTTCAAGTTTTTCTGCCTCTGCTATCTTTCATTTATTATTTGCAATAGTGTACAATAGATCTTGGTCTGTTCTGATACTGCACATTACTTTTATCACATATATCTTTAAAGTATTTTTGTTGATCTGTTCCCCCTTCTATACTCTTCTAACAGTGACACTTCTTGTCTTAATTGCTTTATAGTTTTCTCCATTCAATGCTTCCATGGTGGCATTTGATTTTTCCCCTCCTTTCCCCTTTTTGCCCTGTATTTCTGTGGTAGATTTTATCTGTTATTAATTTAGCTGCACAGTAATATATCCTTTTTACTTCTGTTATATAATATGAATTTCTGTTAACAGTCTTGATTACTGTATTCATTTGTTTTATCAGACTTGTAACATTTTGTGTCTTATCGACTTTCTGTAATCTGTTTCTTTCTTCGATCTTAATATGCCTATCCATCTATTAAATCAAGCAACTCTCTTTTTCTTCTAAAGTGAGGGCATGTTCTTTATTCTCTGTTTCCTATGAGTATTCTACAGAAAGTTCCAGAATATCTTTTTGTGACATATTCTTTCAGCTGCATCCTGTGTCATCCATTGCTCTTTCATATGGAAATTCATTGGCTTATTGCTATATAACATTGATAACACTGTGTACGAGTTGCCACTGTTTCCTGCTCCTTCCATCACTGTGCAACTCCAAATAAAATTTTGTACTGGTTTATTACTGAAAGATCCAGAATATCGTCATGAGGCAACTGGTCAGATGCTTCCCGTTCCACCTGTCTCTCCTTAATTTCGGGACTCACTGTTCCATCATGCTGTGATGATATCAGAGCTGGATTTTTTTTACAGTAAAGCCTTCACTTCATAGTTAATCTATAACTTCACTTTCTATTTCTTTAGCTTCTCCATTATCAATCCTCTTTTCTACTAACATCCTTTGTTTTCTTATTTTTTGTATTGTAAGATTTTCCATATCTGGATGCCTTTGCCTGTATTTCTCTTCAAATATCTTTGGTGCTGCTTTTTTGTATTGATTAGTTTTGCTTTCTTCTTTGCATAAATATTGTACTATATTAAATCTCTTTTTCTTTCCCATGTCAATATTTCTTCTTCTGATGTCTCCCACTCCACCTTTTTTCCCTAATTTTGAGGACTCATTGTTCCATCATGATGTGACATTTATTTATTTATTAAACATTTGTTTACTGGGAAAATCCTGACTTGGAACAAAGCCAGTTTTCAGTGGAGGCCCTGGGAGAAATGGTCCAAATGCATGTCTTTGTAACATGGAAGGAAACGGAAGCACCCAGAGAAAACCCACATAAACACAAGGAGGACATGCAGACCCCTCACAGAAGGCACTCCAGCTGAGAATCGAACTGGAGAACTCTTGCTGTGACTGCACCACTACCCCATCATAACCTGTGTTAGACTAAAGCCTTCACTTCAGAGGTATTCCATAACTTCTGCTTTTATTTGTTTAACTTCTACTTCATTAATCTTCTGTTCTATGTTCCCCCTTTGAGATTTTATTTTTTGTATTGTGAAATTTTCTATATCTTTGTGCCTTTGCCTGCATTGCTCTTCAAATATCTTTGGAGCTTATTTTTGTATTTATTAATTTGGCTTTCTCTTTTGAATAAATATTATACTGTATCAGATTTCTCTTTCATTCCCATGTCCATGTTTCTTTTTATATCTTTCAAAAATTTCTAGGTTTTGTTCTTTATATTTTCTCACTTCCTCAGTTGATTCTTATTCCAAGCAGCCCACATTTTCTTGTATTATATAATGTTTTTCATTAATCTGTTGTATTAATGACTGCAAATTTTCATTTGAAGCTTTTGACAGTTTCTCTTGTGCAAGTATTTTCTTTTCTCTGATTTCTCTCTTAATCTTTTTGAACATCGTCTATCTAGAAGTTCTGGGCTTCCTGCATAATAGTAACAATACATCATTTCTTTCTTATCCTCAGTAGTCCACTCTGTCATCTTTATGGATCTTTTTTGGCCTGTCAGTTTGTTTTTGTGGACTACTATTTCCTTCTACAATGGGGGGGGGGGGGCATCCTCCCCTTGAGCCTAGCCTCACCTCTTTGTAGGAAGGTTTCTGTGTCTTGAGGATTCTACACAGTCATTTTTTTCCAGTCCTGTCACCAGTGCACCTACCAGGATTGGACATTTTTTATCCTGGGATTTCTGCACCCAACTGTCTTTTTTATTTTTAACCTACTTCTATCAATGAAATATGCTATAAAATACAGTCTATATATCAGTGTTGTCTTGCTGAGATTTCATAAAAACAGGGTCCATCTCATGAAAGTACTCACCAAGATTTGAGGATGAATTAATTTCCAACAACACTACTCTCCTTTGCTTGCTGTTTTTATCATCTCTCTACATGGACCCCTATGAATGTATATCTGCACAGCATGTTATAAAAAAATTACCTTACCATAAGATCTGAAAAGGACTAAGAACTTTCTAATTATGCATTACACATTGCGCTATTCAATTAAATGCACATTGAGGGTACCTTTGTATGCAGTGCCAATATTTAACTAAAGATATGCTCATGAGATGACCCTGGAAGACAGAGGCTTTTGGAGATAACAAATAGTTTGGCCACAAATTACTCCAGTGAGAAAGTTATTTTAAGTTCTTAATTCAGCAGCTGGAAAAGTCTGTTATTTCTGCAAAAAGACATTTCTGGCAGTGTTGTATTTTTACAGCATGTATTAGCTGTCAGGGGTTCATTGCACATGAGAGCTCATAGAAAATATATACATTAACATGTTAACTATTGATACTGCTGTTCTGTTGTTTAGTTAGATGTTTTAATATATTTTTTTAATGATCCACCCTGAAGAAGCCTGAGGTTGAGTCATTCACCAATCACAAGAGATGCAGAAATCATACTGACAGTACAAATAGAATATAGCAGAAAAAAACAAGCAAAAACATTGATGGGATATGTTCTGCCAAAGAAATTGTCAGAAGCATGAGTGACTGCATTAATCTGGACTGTAGAGCTAATATTAATATATAATTTGTGTATCATATTTCTTCAGATATAGTAAATGATATATTAAATGAAGCAGTAGTGTCAATGCTAAGTAAGTTTACAGTTCTGTTCTGTGAAAAATGTCATGCCGTGGAAGGTATCTTACACTTTCTACTGCTTACTAGAAAACTAATTCAAAGTTATTTGGAGACAATATCAATACCGGCCAACTTATTTTATCAAAATGTTCAACTCATATACTTGCATTGAACAGTAATGTATTATTATCCAGGGATCTAGTATCTACGTATATTATGATGCAATAATTGCTTCAGACATTACCAATTTTTTGCAACAAGTGAATTGTTTTTCTCATAGCTCTGAGGTCATCACAGACAGTGCTTCACTTTATACTAACATTAACAATTGATTAGACTGAACTGTATTGAAATGATGACTTTGTAAGTCTTGCAACTGCAACAATTCAAAAATTCAAATAGTTATCACAATGGAGTTAGGCTGAGAATAAAAAGACTTTCAGCTTTTCCCGGTTAGGGGTCTCCACAGCGGAACTCCTGTCCGCTCATGATTGGCAGTGGAGTTAGGCTGAGAATAATATGCTTTATTCAATAATACTGAGTCCAGGCAGGAACAGTGCTTAGCCATGTACACTACCATAGCTCTGGCATATGCAAACATATCAACAGTGATATATTTTAACTTTTTCTTTTAATTTAAATGTGATCTCTTTTACAAGAGATTTATCAACAATATATTTTTATTAGGGAAGATACAAAAGCATTTTTTATTTGTTTTAGTTTGTATTAACAACAATCATGTAAGCCATTTAGTTTTTATTTCAATTATATAGTAGTCTCCAATTTAGGCTCTAAATTGTTCATTAACTATCAGTGTTAAATGTTTCTGATTCATTGAAAACAGTTAGAAAAACAAATAGAAAAATAAGCTGTTACACTATACAAACTGCCATTCCAAGTTAAAGTATTAAAAATAGTATCCTAAAAATACCTTTTTAATGTAATCTAGGGAGATGATTTAGAGATTTAGATCTTAGGGATACCCAAATTAGGTCCTACATAAAGCTTGCAATCAAGTGAAAGAACATTTTCTTAACAATAATGATGAAATCATGGTGAAATTAAGCAGTGCTCATGACAACAATGCAAATATGTACCTGTTACTAAATATAAATATGCATCTGTTACTAAATATAAATATGACAGCTATTTCATTCACCAAATATTGAATAAATATTTAGACATTTTGATGAATGGGTTAAAATTATAAAAGCAGTATGCACTTCATATATTTTTTTAAATGCAGCACTACAACAGCAGATTTGTTAAAAACACAGACTCATATTTTTTACTTCTTATAGATACTTTTAAGTATAAGAAAGACAAATGGTACAATTACACTAATAGTAAAGGACATATTATTTGTCATATTAATTCAGCCTGTATAGTTCACAGGATATTTTACTTATGACAGTAACAGCCTAGTATATTTAACAACCTGCTGATGTGATTTCTTGCATGGCAGAAAGACAGAGCATAAGTTAATGACAAAGTTAGAGAACATATGTGTGATACACGATGCATTATATAAACATCAAGATTGCTAGGAGTGAGTTTAAAGGAGTGAGCACTGTATAACAGAATCTATATTGTTTGACTAGACAATGTTCAAAATCTGAACAGAAAATTGAGTCTGTGTCTCCAACCCCCCCCCCCCCCACACACACACACACACACACACACACACACACTCCCAGCTTAAATGAAAGGTTTTCATTAGTACTCCAGCTGAAAGAGGGACAGTCATTTGATGCAATGCAATTGATTTGTCTGGTATATTTCAATGTTACCTGATATTGCAGATGGTATTTCGGCCTATTGGTCATTCTGTGCTTTTATTTTGAAAAGTATCAACACCAAAATACATGTGAGAGCCTGTTGAATGAAATGTGTGCTGATTTTGTTAACAAACTTTAATTATGTTTGTGATACTTGTTTTTAAACAAGAAATATCTTTATTAAATTATTGGTTATGACATAGGCAATCATACATTTATATAAATGAAAACAAACCATATTGACATAATTCCAGCTGCAAGCATTTTAAATCACAAACCATACTGACATAATTCTAACTGCAAACATTATATATATCACCTATAATTTACCCAATCATTGTCAGCCACTCATTAAATAGCTCTTTCAAATCCTGCCTTCTTTTAAACCTAACTCTTCCTCACCTGTATGTATTGTTCCCACAATTCCTATTTTATTTTGTTCTTATGTAATTCTGCTACCTTCTTCTAAAGATCCGAATTCCAGCTGTTTTATCTCATCTCTATTGCTATATTCACTACTTCTAGTACAGTTGTTTTAGACTTTGATTTCCATTTTCTAGTAATTATTTTTTTGGCAGCCACCATAATTAGAGTTAGACAGGCCTTACTATGTCTAGGCAATTCCAAATCTGTATCATAGCTCAGAAATATCATTTCCCTAGTTGCACAAATTTGCTCACCCAGTATCTATGACAGAGTGGTCTGCAGGGAATCTTTAAAGTCTGGCAAGTCATTACACTCCCAGAAAATATGTTCCCAGTTATCACGTTCTTCCCCATCACACCTCCAACATTTGCTGGCTACCTGAGGAAAGGTTCTCTGGAGTCTGTTTGGGGTATAAACATATCTATGTAAACATTTACAAGCAAAAATCCTAAATCTTCTAGTTTTTGTTGCATATTTGGGAGACATGCATATATTCCCCCATTGTTTCTTTGTGAATTGCTTATCCAAGCTCTCTTCCAAATCCTTTCTAACCTCCTCTGACTGACTCTTATAGTTATCATGCAATATTTTATATGCTCTACTAATTATTCCTTTTTTAACATCAGCTTCTGTTCTAGATTCTACTAAAAACACTACCAGTGCTGGTCTTTTTCATTTACCCCCCCCCCCATTTCTTTCTGTTTGCATATACTCTGATATTAATCCTTGATAGGGAAGGCAATCTGTAACCTGCAGTCCAAATATATTCTTTGCATCTTCCCATTCAATTACCTTTCCTTCTCTAGTTATTTGCTCCTAGCAACTTGGTTCCTTTGCCAGTTTTCTCCAATAAATTCCATCTCCCTCTTGTCTATTGTCTGTATCCCTATTTGCAGTCATCCCTATCGGCAGAATGTCCTTTCTCCATTCCATGTTGGCTTAGTTCTTAGTAAACTTCTGCTACTTTCTGAATATAATATTTTGTATGATTATTGTTATTCTCCTTAAAGGTCTACATCCAAAATCCCAGTCTCTCCTTGTTTCCTGAGCATTCCCCCCATTTCATCATTATCTCTTTCCACTTTGAATTATATGTTTCTGCTTGTGCTATGTATAGGAGCCTTAACTGCAAGCTATGAAATACCCCTTCAAATCAGATAATCCTAATTCACCTTGCTCTATTCGAAGAATCAGCTTATCCCACTTGACTCTTGCAATCTTCCCCTCCCAGATAAAATCCTTCAGCTCTTTATTAATTGCTATCCACAACTTCTCCTCTAGTCGATCAAAATATGTCTAACCTGTGTTATGACTAAAGGGACTAAAAACATTTTAACTGCTTGCATCTTCCTATCCATATCTATATAACAGAGCTTCCAAGTTCTCAGTTTTTGTATAATCTTTTATTTAGTCTCTTCCCACATAGTCTTAGCTGCCACACCAGAATAATTTTTAATTCATACTCCTAAATACTTTATTTTATCATGTCCCTATAAATATGGATATTGCTGAACCAATTTGTATGTGAGTACATAATTTACTACTATTGACTTGGTTTTAGCTTCATTAAGTTTGTATCCTGAAAAGATATGAAACTGTCTCAAAATGTTCCACAATACTGTAATATCCTTTTCTGGTTTTATCAGTTATAAAATAATAACATCTGCAAACAGCCAGCTTTTCTTCGACTACCATATCAATTACATCCTTGAAATTTGGAGTCTCTTATTTTCTTTGCCACTGGTTCTAAATATAATGCAAATAACAAAGGAGAAAGAGGACACTCATGCCTGGTTCTTCTGCTTAAGCAGAAATTATCAGAGAGGAACCCAGCCACTTTAATTTTTGCCTCCAATCCCTCATAATTCCTCCTAATAGACCTTATAATTTTATCAGGGAATGCAAACTGCCTTGCTCATAAAGTCCCAGCTTACTCTGTCAAATGCTTTTTCTGCATCATGACCCACCAACAGCAGTGGTATTTTCTTACATTCTGCTTCCCTCTGGATCATCAGTGTTCTGTTAATGTTGTCAAATGTTTGTCTCCCCTCCACAAAACAACATTAATCCATAGCTAAAAATTTTGGCATCACTTTTGCCATTCCTTTAGCCATTATAGATATAAACACTTTCTAATCACAGTTTAGGGTTAAAACAGGCCTGTATGAAGATGGATATGATGGATCGTTATCCTCTTTAGGTATTACAGCTACCACTGCTTTCTTCCAGGATGTTGATACTTCTCCCCTTAAAAAATTGTTAAACAAAACCTTCCAGATTTTTATCATTTTTTCCCTCCTAGCTTCCAGACTTCCAAAGGAATGCCATCTATTCCAGGGGACTTTCCTGCAGATTGGTTAAACATCACCATTTTTATCTCATCTCCTCCTATCTTAACTGCTAGTAATTGAGCCTCATCTACCTGTAATCTTGGCATATTTTAATTCTTCCATAAACATTTCCATTTGTACCTGTTCTTGATTTCTGCATTTCTCTGCTTTGTCCAGACTTCCATATAATTTCCAAAATATTTCTAATGCTGTTACAGGATCTCTTGTTATCTTCCTTGTTATAGGCTCCCTACACTTGGGAATAGCCCTTTCTACTTTCTGATGCCTGAGTCATTGTGCTAAAAGTTTTGTGCTCTATAGTTATCATCAAAAACAGTTGCTTAACAGTAATCTATCTAAAATCATGCATATTAACAAGGTAATCCCTTATTTTCTGTTTGATATTCTGCAGTTGCTCCTCTTCTTGTTCTGTGAGAATCTCCCTATTCTGCAATATTTTAGCATTTGTCAGCCCCTCTAAATAATTCTTGTTACTTCTTAACCACATCTTCCTTTCTTTTATTTCCACCCTATTTTTAAATTCCACTTTAATTTTATCCCACTCCCTGCTGTATTTTCAGCAGAAATTTCTATCTTCTCTAATGGCTCCTGAATAATTTCCACTACCCATTCCTTAAATTCCCCTCTTTTTAACGGACATGTGGGAAAGTGCCAATGTCTCATTTTTATTTCATTACCCCGTGTTTTTATAATAGTTATTACTGGCACATGATCTGAAATAGTTATTGGGTGTGTATCAAGACCTTCATTTAAATGCACATGTTCCTGTGAAATGTAAATTCTATCTAGCAAAAAAGTAATCTCCGTGGTATCCCCGAAGTCTTAAAACACCCCACTAAAGTGTAGTGGGTCCAAAAACAAAACAGTGTAAGAAACTTCTCTGTGTGAAAGATTTTCAGTCCATATATTTCTAGTTAATCACTGTATATTAATCAGATCAGACAATAGTAGTAGAAGTAGTGAACGTAAACTTGTCTTAAGTCAAAACAAAACAAAACAAAAAAAATAATAATAGAAAATATATAATTGCACAGCATTACTAAGTATTCGAAAGTAATCCCAGCAAGCCAGGCAGTTTGTTTCCAGTCAAAAATCCTTTATTAAGTACACAGACAAGCGATCCAAGTAAAACAAAAAAAGAGTAATAATTTCCTCACAAGCTTTCTAAATATATATATATATATATATATATATATATATATATATATATACTTTTTATCGGGCATGGGAGTGGTTTATTGTGCTGTAAAACAAACTGTTATTGGTACACATGTTAAATTCACATCCCTTCCCCCATTAATGTGACATTTGAGCTGGTCCTGCCTTGCTTAGTAGCTGTCATAATAATATATAACCCTTATGTACTTTAAATAAAATTTATAATGATGTGGTACCTCTTATTTAACCAGATTATTAAGTTGATTATTAAGTCTGTGATTTTATCCAAGACAATATACTACATGATTGGAAATATATCGACCTTAGTTCATTTGGCAATCAAAATATATATATAAATATATACATATACATTTTGCATGTAAAAATCAATTTCTATTTTCATAACCTATTGTTAACAAAGATTGCTTTCGTCCTTCTAGACTTCTTCAGGTCTGTGTACAAGAGCCCTAAAAACAATCTATAAAAATATATAAAATAATAAATAATAATAATAATAAAATAATTCTATCTAGCCTAGCCCAGTTTTTGTATCTTGGGGAATAATATGTAAATTCATTACAAACTCCCAGTACTTAATTCACATTTTCCATACCAAATATTTTCATAAATTTCTTCAAAAGTCTACCCTCCTTTGTTATACTTTCCCTTCTGGGCCCACAGGACACATCTTCACTGCTGCAAATCAAATTTCAGTCCCCACCCATAAATAATATTCCTTGTTGAAAGCTGATTATTTCTCCCAGAATTTTCTTAAGCTCTATTATAGCAGTTTCAGGTGGAATATAAATTTACATGCCAGTGTAATCCTCCTCACTTGCCAGTAGTCCTTTAGTACTACAAATCTACCATTATTATTTTTGTACCCTCTTCTATCACTATTAGAGCTCCTACTGTAATTAATATAAGTAGCCCTCTTTCCTTTGTCCCAGGTATTCTGCTTAATAACCATCCTGAAAACCTTTCTTTATCAAATTCACATGTTCAGTTATTTCCAAGTGTGTCTTCTGTAACATAGCTGTTTGCAATCTACATTATTAATATAGTTCACTACTCTTTCTTTTTTGTAATTATCTGTGAGACAATTGACATCTAAGTGCATTACAGAAAACATTGTTGTATTAAAAAGTTATTATTCCCACATCTCTTTTGTTAAAGATCTAGTTCCAACTTTTGTATTACATGTATACTCTGTTTGTCAGGTTGAACTTTTATACAGTTGTTTCTTGTCATATCCATTTGAGCCTATGTCACATCTTACAAATACTTGCTTTATTGGAAGCCCTCAAATAGCACCGCCAATACCTCCTAAAACCTATTATTTTAATACTAACACACAAAACTAAGTACATCATCATATAATTTTACTGTCCTAATAGGAACAAATGTCCCAAACTGACAGCCTCACTCACCAACTCGAGTTAACTTAAAAAAAGTAATCTATGCTAAGATGCATGGTACAGACTGTTCTTCTACTACATGTTGTCTGGTTCTGCCTTGTCTTTATAGCTCTCCCAGCTGGGAAAACATGTGAATGCTTTCAGAGAACATTATCTCCTAGCCAATTTCTCTTTATCAGCTTGCCTCCATGGAGACATAAGGATGAGATACAGAATTGCTACTAAGCATACATTTATTTGCTAGAAAAAAAGCCTTATAATATCAAATATTCATTTTCATTTACTTGCTTTCTCTTAAAACTTGTTACTAGATCAACAACCAGTTCAAAAAGATGTAACTGTCAGCCACACTCTCTGGATCCAAAACTTGCAGTCTCTATATTTCCCAAGTAACAACACTATAATGAATCTATAACATCCACAGTTTATTGAAAGGTCAAATGCTTTCATCTCATGAAAGTAAAGGGACTTCTTCAGAACAAATTAACACACAAAAATTTCTATGAAAGACAAAAGCACAACCCCCTGAAGGTCTGATGAAGTGATTTCTCCCAAAAGCACTAACCTCATTGTGTTTTTGTGTTTGTTATTTTATTAAAGTGAGATCTTTCAGCCTGGTGGTTCAAGTGATTTTTTCTTTCATAGAAATGTTTGTGTGCTTTATCACTTCGGACCTTTGGTGCTCCTTCATTGATTTTCAGTTTTATTTCAGAACAAATTAACAAAAATTTTAAAGGGTTTAAATAGACCACATAATTAATTAAAATTGCTCATTAACCCTTATATGGTAAAAAAGACCAATTAACCAATAAAACCTCAATATAAAAATTTAAAATACATAAAAAGTTTGAGTCAAAACCAAAAAATAAACAATAAGAAATATAAATAAATATATATAAATAATAATTTGAAAAGTATTGAAAGTTTGCAAAGGTATTTTAGCATAAAACAGATATGTTACAAGGTTTATAAAATAATCATATTATTCTTCATGTAAGTTGTAAATACTATAAGCCTACCCAAAAGCTTGAACACTAAACTTAAAAAAGTTGAGTTGTATAGTGGATCGCTATCCTTAAACCAGTGTATCAAAAAACAAATTTAATAAAAGTTATTATTATAATTCCTGTACCCTACCTTTTAGAATAGGAAGAATGGATATATTTTCATTAAGTCCTTGTGGGTTCATGGCATTCAGTTTTAACTGCCACTGTAGCTCCCTTTTTTCAATCTCTAATTCTCACCAGCCCCCCTAAGACTCCTAGGAAAAATATCCAAAATGCCAAGCTTAAATTTGGTAAAACCTTTACAATTCAAACTGTACTTAAAATGTGCATTGTTTAAATTCTTCCTTGCTATGGTATACAAATGCTCATATATTCTATTTATCAATTGTCTTTCCATTTTGCCTATATAAAAAAGCTACAATTTGAGCATACTGCAGTGTAGACAATGCCTCTCATGTTACAGTTCCCATTTTTCAACACAACATCAAAAGGAATATTCTGTAAAGAAATCCTAGCTGTTTCTAAAATATATGGGCATCGTTTACAAAATCCACATCTATTGGTTCCTTCCAGGTTAGGTTGAATTTGCATTTTCAAACATTCAAAGAAAAAATTTAAGTTCTTCCCCATCCTAAACACAAATTGTGGGATCTCACCCAAAGTTTCAATCAGATCAGAATTTCTCCTAAAGATCGCCCAATTCCTTCTAATAATTTCCTTAATTTCTTTTGAGCCATAACCAAAGGGTGCCACCTCTTCTGAATATCTATTTAAAGCTTCTACCATTTTTTCAAGCCTTTTGCTGTTTGAGTTGATAAGTGTTTCATTTATTTTAACCAGGTATGTGTGCAGTTGTCTTGTGATTTCCTCTAGGTTACTGGAATTCATGTCTGGAGCTTGCATTGTTTTTTGCTGAACAGCTGCAGTACTTTTTCCAGTCAGTGTTTTTTCCTCACCTTTTGTAGATGAATTTCTTTCAGGTTCTCTGCATTTCTTTTTTCCTCACATCTGGACAGTACACTTACTAGACAGTTACTGAAATGTACCCAGAATTTTAGGTCCACTTGCTTTCTCTGCTGAGTTTCTGTTTCCACACTGGGAGTGCTAGAATTAAGATGTTGCTCAATGTGCAGCCATCTTGGAAGTCTCTCTTTTTGTAAACTTGACTCACATATCAATTAACTTTTAGTAGCTTTATGGGTTCAACAAAACAACAAAACTAGCATTTTGGGTGGTGGGGCCCTGTACCCCCAAATCAATTTAACTAACAATTATGGGGAAGTCAGCATATCCACAAAGTATGCTAAGTCACATTGATACTGTTAATTTACAACATAAGGGACACAACAGCACTTTTATATGGAAGCATTTTGACAAAATAATACTGAAGATCTCTGTATCAATCCTGTAGAGTTCATTAAAGATGCTGTCAGTAGAAATTACATGATCACATACAACAATAGCACAAGTCTGACATGCTTGGGTCATGATTTAGCATTACTCTCTGCACAATAACATATGTCTAACTTGCTTAGGACAGGACTTAGCATTACTCTATGAGCAATTACATGGGTCTCACATGCTTAAGACAGGATTAAACATTACTCTATGCCTAAAAATGTGTCTAACATGTATAATTATTTCATCCTATTGTACACTTGGTATATCTTACTGCTTGCTTAATTAGACAGAATTTCTGCCTCTGTAGATGCACAGACACACACACACACACACACACACACACACACACACACACACACACACACACACACACACACACACCTCTGGTAAAAAAGCAGTAGTAAATCCTGCGGTATTTAGAAATATGGATAATAGGCAGACTGAAATAGTTCTAAAAATAATATGCTGAAGCATGTCTGATAACAGACAGCAATACTCTTTAATACTCTTTTAAATTTCAGGGACAATGAACTCTCCCAACATTTAAGATATACTCTTGAGTCATCCATGTCTAAAATGTTCCCATTTATATTATTTGTTTGATATACATATTCCTTTCTGTGATTTTCTTATGGTGTACCGGAAAACTTTGCAGTATGCTGAAAAATAAAGTAATCTAAATCTTGTTGCAAAGCCATTTGGCAGCATACTAATGTAGTACTGTGTGATATTAGTTTGTACTTACAACAAAAAGTACTTACACAAACTATACTCAAAGATAAAAGTCATGGTGAAATCTTCTAACAAGAAAATGACTAGCACTTTCTCAAACTCAAGAAATAAAAACATAATGGATAGTTTTGTGGTTTATCCCTACTAAAACAGTCCAATTATTTATTTCAAATTAAACATTTTTTAATAAACAGACTGAGTAATAGTAATATCCCTCATTTGAATGCAAGAAGTATTGGATTTAATCATAACAGCATGGTCACCCTGAAAGGAATACCACGCCATTACATTCCTGTACTGGAATAAGATTTATTGCTTACCCCCCATGATGTGCTAAATCATTGTGCTTTATCAGGGTAAGGCATTATGTTTTGACTTGCTTCATAACACACATTAGCAGTGATGTTTTCCTATAACATCATGAAGTATTCTTTTGTTATACTATGTCAATGAAATTCAAAATGGCTGGCTGCTGGATGAACTGCAGTCAGTGGATAATATCACTTTCCTTAAGTCAGAGAGAGAGAATAATGGGTATGTGAATGAGCTAGCAAGTAACAAACTAAAACACTAGACATAACACAATGACTATATGTGGTATCGCATACCGCAAGTAGTGAAGTACAGGACATCACGATGAAGCATTACTAAAGTAACATGTTTTAAAATGACCCTAAAGACATCCCTAGTGGAAGACCTTTATTCCCACAACCCTTGCTTCAAAAACGCTAAAGCTAAGGTTGCTGTACCTGGGGAAAAAGGAAAACTTGTGCTGAGCATAAAAACCTTTCCTTTTCCCTAATATCACATCACCTAGGACTCAGAATATTAACAACACCAGGGAGTTCACAAATAACTTCATAGCATTAGTATTTTAAAGAAGATACAAAGTTACATCCTCAACAACTGTATAATAAAACATAACCATGACCACTCTTATACCTCTAAAATCAGCTATGGGCAATGTTAACTTGCTAGTTTGTGCTCTGTACAGTAAAACCAACAATTTAAAACCCAGTGATTAAAAAAGTTTGCAAAAAACAGTACTGTCAGCAGTGGTCAGGCAACTGAGCTAACCAACTTTATTCTTCTGCAGAATGTTTTTTATTCAAGCTGGCCTTTATAGTAAAGCTCATAAGGCCTCAATGAATTATAACATTGGGTATGAGTAGTAAACATGGTTCATCTCACTTATACAGACCATTACTGGTTACTGTGAAGGGTGAGGTGACTAATATAAATGAAATGGCAATTGAGATATTGGTAGTGATTTGCACAACTTTCTCCAGCTGTTTTAATGATTACAGCTATGCTAAACAACTTTTTCTACATCTACTGAACACTTTTAGACATTCTGAGCAGCTTCCTAGACTAAAAAGCAGTGCTTCTACCTATAAATTGCATTACACCACATACAAATAGCATTAGTATAGCACTGGATACTGCAGTACTACACACAATGATATCAAAGACTCCAATCCCATTTCTTTGCTACAGTAATGACATCAAAAAAGCTGTTGTACTGTATCACTTATGCTATTAGCATTGCAAAAGCAATTGAAACCAAGAAACTAAAGAATTATCAGATAGAAATGCAGTGCAGCTAACATTTAAAAAGAATATATGTTACACTGAGTGGTGGTCTGTCCCTTTCCCTGATGTTGCCTGATGTGGAGTATAGTTATATTAATTAAGAGGATTTGGGGGGGTCTCCAATACAACTAGTGATAGCTTCATTAGTGTTAGAGAAAAAATGTTTTGTTTATTGTTGTGTGCAATGACTTTACATTTTATATTTCACTAGAAGGTATTGAAACTCAGCACTGCTACTGGATAGATGAGTAGTATCCAGGAAATGCTTGCAATGACTAATTTACTAGAACTTATACAATCAAAAACTGAGTATAAGCAATCAACCAAAATGTATTTTGCTGTGGTGGGGGCATCATGGAGAGGTCTCTATCCCTGCAGCCTGCAGGTCATTCTATGCTAGGAAAAGTGAATGCACTTGTGCATCCTGCAGATATTGTTGAACCATCTGTTACTAAACTCCTCTTGGACTAATAAAAATGCTAACCTTGTAGTGCTGTGAGTGGTACAACTAATGGGACAGACAGCAAATAATCTACCTTTTCCACAGAAAAAAAACTTTTCGTCGTATCTCTTACATTATAAAAACTAAGTGTACCAGATACAGGCAATGCATTTGTTATGAAAGTCTTCTTAACCTGAGCTCTTATGCTCATCTACCACACAAAAAATTTTGATTTAACAATTTCCATGAAATCCTTGGACTCTAATAATCACCGGACAGCATGATTAACAACACCATGGTTATGCTATGTTAGCTATGCCATAAATGTAAGTGTACTTCACCAGATTTGAAGCTAATATGGAACAGTGTTATCAGGAACACTTTATGATGCTGTTGTCAGCAACAAAAAGCAGCTTAATCCTATTATTGAGAATGAGTAACACAATCTTTCACACAATATGTTAAAAAGGCAGCTTACTTATGCATCTATGTTGCTCGCAGCATACTTTGTCTGCAAAGTCACAGTGCACCCACATACAAATGTAGCTTCTATGCTGCACTGAAATGTATAAGCTCCAAACACAACTGATTTTATGTTTAGGCATGAAATCCATCACGGCCAAGAAGAGATACTCTGCAAGTAAAACCCAAATGCAAGGCAGAATACAATCCAAGTAGACAAAAACTGCCAGCACCAAGTTCAGTGTGAAGCATCAAAAAACCATCCAAAGGCTGATATGTAAAGTATATAAACTTTAATAATTAATAAAAAACACCCTGACCGGTTCCAGCCAGCAGGCTTTCCTCAGTGGGATAAAAATGCATTAGCTGTAAAGTGACACACATATATATAGTATAAGTCATCCAATAGGATTCTTCCCAATGTGTTCTTCCCACATTCAAATTGTTTCATATATGGGAGACAAAGAGAAAATGAAAAGTTATACAATAAAATAAAATAAAATAACACATGCTCATTAAAGTGAAACACATAATTTTATAAATGATCATTCAAACCTGGTGAGAACAAACCTCCCAGTTTAATGATCCAATACTTCTCTTTTTTAGTGAGAATAGAATGCCATCCCTGTTTATTGGATCTGTCCCCAAGGATTCTGTCAATGATGGTAAATTGGAACCTGGCTGAATTATGTTGTGTACTGTGTCAAAATAAGGCATTGGTCTACCTCCTAGTTCGTATGTCACTACGATGTTCAGACACACGTAATCGAAGTGTATGGCTCTGGCCGAACTGACCCTTTTGTAATGTGAAAAAAATGATCCCAATGTCCTATCCCTTCTATATCTATATCTTCTATATATGCAGGTATGGATATAGAAGGGGTAGAACATTGGGATCATTTTTTTCACATTACAAAAGGGTCAGTTCGGCCGGAGCCATACACCACCAATTAACCATGACAGGTCACAAGCTATGGTTCATCATGTCCTTTCATTTTCAGATCAAAACATTTTACCAGCAAAAATACAGACAGAATTTTTGATATCAAATTTTTTGGCAATTGTAACAGTGATTGGGTGGTATACCTTGCTACATGCACATGTGGTTCATTCTATGTTGGACAGACTTCACAACCACTTTGATTACGTATGTCTGAACATCGTAGTGACATACGAACTAGTAGGGAGACCAATGCCTTATTTTGACAGAGTACACAACATAATTCAGCCAGGTTCCAATTTACCATCATTGACAGAATCCTTGGGGACAGATCCAATAAACAGGGATGGCATTCTATTCTCACTAAAAAAGAGAAGTATTGGATCATTAAACTGGGAGCTTTGTTCTCACCAGGTTTGACTGATCATTTATAAAATTATGTGTTTCACTTTAATGAGCATGTGTTATTTTATTTCATTTTATTGTATAACTTTTCATTTTCTCTTTGTCTCCCATATAGGAAACAATTTGAATGTGGGAAGAACACATTGGGAAGAATCCTATTGGATGACTTATACTATATATATGTGTGTGTCACTTTACAGCTAATGCATTTTTATCCCACTGAGGAAAGCCTGCTGGCTGAAACCGGTCTGGGTGTTTTTTATTAATTATTAAAGTTTATATACTTTACATATCAGCCTTTGGATGTTTTTTTGATGCTTCACACTGAACTTGATGAAATCCATCACCTCATAGACATATAAGCTCTAAACAGAAGCACTTGAAGAGAACGGGGAATCGTGAAAATATTCCAGAATTTTAAGTAAGCATTTTTTGAAGGGAGGATCATGTGTGGAGCTTTGCCTGTCACATCCTCCGAATTAAATTCACATCACTTCAATTCACAAACAGAGCAATCATTCCAATAGCATGAACATATTGGTGTCTCTTTCTCTATTACCTTTCACCGTGAAGGCTGCCAGCCTAGCTAGATAAAATTTTGTAGATAATTCTATGTCACTATAAATATTAATATAATGCACAGGTGTGTATTTACAAATGTACAAAAACTAAATGTAAGAAAACTGTGTTATATGTTCTGAGCTTCAAAAGTGTAACCACAGTGCACCCTGCTGGAAGAAAGCTGATAAGTGAAGCATTTTGTGACTGTTTGATCTCAAGCTCAGAGACGGGATGTGCGGACTAAAAAATTCTTTCTATTGTCATAGGACAAGCGTTAATTACTAGGTTTTTTATGTAAAGTGTCCTTTATTGTTGTGGTTTCCTGGCAGTGCAAAATTACAAACAAATGTTAAATTTTGAGTTCTGTGAGCCTGGGAAAATTCAGCAGAGGTGTCAAAAATGATGTAATGTGAAATGACTCAGCAGTAATGTGTATATCAATTTAAGACTATCTCAGAGAGAAAGACTGGAGCATTTTGGATTTTGTCTAAAGCTGACAAGTCACCAGGCACTTACTTTGCTCTGTAAGTATGATCTTAGATCTTAGTATTTCTCTTAGAGATAAATAGAAATAGACAGATTAGTCTAGCTGTTTTCTATATTTATGTCAGACTATCCTACAATAATGTTTTAAAACATTTTCCTGTGATCTCTGAACTCTTGATTAGCACTGTGTTGAACTGAGGAGTAATGTCTTGTTTTTTTTTTATTATTTATTAGTAAATATTTTAAACCTTTTAACTGTGGCTGTTTTGTGTAGAAATAATTTAAGCTCTTAGAGTACCTTGCATGTGTTTGGTGATACTGTACAAGCCACTGCAGAAAATGTGTGTGTGTGTCAGCTACCTGGGTAGGGACATGAAGCACTGGTTGGACAGGGAAGATGCTGAAGGTTTTAGCTTGACTACTAGGCTGAGATCTGGACCCTATAGCTGTGCTGTGGGGAGTCTTACTGGGGGTCTTGACAGAAAGGGAGAAACCAGCCCCAGACTGACTGTGATCTCTGTCTGCTCTTAAGGGAAATTGTACTTACTGTGTGTGTACTTGTTATCCTCCCTATGTGCATGGCCCTCACTGGTGCTAGTGGTGAGGATTGAGGCTCCTTGATTACTGGGCCAGTGCACGGGTGTCACAATCACATTATTTTAATGTAAGGAATTCAATAAGTATCAAGCATTTCTGTAATGAGCAAATAACACTTTGAGCCGAGAAGCTTGAGCTCAAGCAAGTCAAGGTAACTCACCTCAAATAGAGTTATGTACGAAAAAGAAAAAAATTCTGAGTTAGCTTTCAAAAAAGCATTGTCAGTGTCAGTGGTACAACAGGTAGCATCTGTGGGTTCTATATCCACAACAGGCAGATAGTGGGGGTCCTGCACTCCTGCAAGTGTTGTTTTCCTACAGATGAGATATTAAACCAAAGTCCCATCTGCTTGCATTGGTGGTAGCTCATGTGGAAGTAAAATATCCCACAGCACCTATCACAAATGAATAGGGGAGGATCCCTGATGACCTGGCCAAATTTCCCCTAGTAGTATAAATGCCACCTTGGGTTTCTCCTGAAAAGAAACCAGTAGTTTAGTGGGACTAACTAAGTCAACAAAACGATGTTAAAAATAAAACAAGTGGCAATAATAAATAAAACATTTCTATTGGTGGAGATATCAAATGCTATAATAAAAACACTGGTGAAGAGCTTATTAAAAATTGTAACTGTAAAGGTATGAGTCATTGTATACTGAAGAAATAAACTCTATAAAAAGTATTTCTATGGTCACTGGCATCTTTTTAAAGTTAAGCACATATTTACTTATTTAATGAGTACATTTCAATAATACAGTGGTTTCTTTCTCATTTTACACAAACCAAAGCCATTTAAGTGATAAAGACAGGAATTATGTTTTATTGTGTTTATTTTTGAAGCAAGAAACATCTTTATTAAATGATCATGTATGACATAGGCAATCATACATTTATATAAATGAAAACAACCCATATTGACATAATTTTATTGCAAACATTAAATGTCACAAACCATATTGACATAATAGTAGTTGCAAACATTATACATCATTTATAATCTATCAAGTCAATGTCAGTCAAGCATTACATAGCTCATTCAAATCCTGCCTTCTTTTAAACCTCATTCTTCCTCTGCATGTATTGTTCCCACAATTCCCATTTATTCCCTATGTAATTTGCTCCTACCCTTTTCTAAAGTTCTGAATTCCAATTGTTTTATCTCCGCTACTATACTTACAGATTCTAGTAAAGTTTGTTTAGATTTTAATTTCCATTTTCTAGTAATTGCTTTTTTGGCAGCCACCATAATTAGACTCAGCAAGGCCTTATATGTCGAGGCAGTTTTGATTCTGTATCAGAGCTCAAAAAAATTACTTCCTTAGTTACACCAATTTACTCATCCGGTATCTCTAACAGAGCAGTATGCAGGAAATCTTTATAAGTCTGCCAACTCATTACACTCCCAGAAAATATGTTCCCGGTTATCCCTTTCTTCTCCAACACATCTCCAACATTTGCTGTCTATCTGATGAAAAATTCTTTGGAGTCTACTTGGGGTATAAAAATACCTATGTAAACACTTCCAAATATCCTAAATCTTATTAACTTTGTTGTATATTGGGGAGAAGACATACATATATCCCCTCACTGTTTCTTTGTGAATTGCTTATCCAGTCTGTTTTATGTTGTTTATCATCAGCAACACTTTACTCAGCAGTGGAAAACCAGGAAGAATTTGCATTAAAGCCATTAAATTACATATTTTTAGTTTGTTATTTTTAACTTATAATGTCCATAGACCACTGGCAATAATAGCTGAGCTCTTGTTAAAAATCCATATGGTAGTGGTTACTCTTCCTGGCCCTGAGGAAACCTGATCTTTTCAGGCTGACAAGGTTATCAGTCCTACACTGTTCTACACATTGCTTCTGTCTGTGCGAACAGAATATTTATAGTACAAGTCAGTTGTATTACAGCAATAAGGCACTCCGTGATTGTGTGTTATTGAAGTATTATACCATGGCCAAAGAAAAAAAACACCAAATTATTCTAAAGGCATTGTAGGATTATACCATGTCAGTTCATCAACAAGTTTGATCTGACATTTAAAAACTGGATCTGTTATGCTATATTGAAATACACTTGTTTTAAAGTGTGCACATTTCTGCACAAAACCTATTAATAAGCAGATCTGAGCTCTAAACTTGTGTGCTACGGGGGATCAAGAATTCATACAGATGTGTAAAATTAACCATTTTTAGGGGGAAGGAAGTAATCCATCTTCCCTGAGCAATCATTCTTAAAGCATTAAATAATAATTGCTCTGTCTCTGTTACCCATCAGACTTGAAGTATAACAAATAACAAGATGTTGAGTCTTAACACACTGTAACATTGCTGCAATATTTATGCAGCAAGCAGTTAATGAGCAAAGAACCACTCAAGCTTAATCATTTGAGCAAATAAAAAACAAGCAAGTAAAGCTTATATGTGTATGTGTATATATATTATATATATATTTATTGCCTTCAGATTGTTGAATAGCCAGAACATCGAACCATGGATCACTGACACGAAAACATTGTTTTTTTAAAACACTGAACCCTTTGCATGGAGATCGCCATAGGGAAAAATTCATATTTACATCAATGTACTGCGATCTTGGAGTTGGTATATTTAAGTAGCAGAGGGTTGGTGGGGTACAGGGGGTGTAGCCCCCCGCTGCAGCAAAAAAAAAGTTTTTTTAATTTTTATCTTTATTTAGGTTTTGATGTTTTAAGGTTTCAAGCATATATATATATATATATATATATATATATATATATATATATATATATACACACACACACACACACATATATATATCATATATATATATATATATATATATATATATATATATATATATCTATATATATCTATATATATGGGTCTACTTCACTTCACTGAAAGCTCATTTCACTGAAACTCATTTGACTGAGCACACTTGACTGAAAGCTCACTTCACTGAAAACTCATTTTACTGAAACTCATTTCATTGAAAGGTATATGCCCTTTTCCTCATTGTAATGTGATCCTGGAGTTAGTATATATAGTAAGGGTGGTGAGGGGTGCACAGCCCCCCACATAGTTTGAGTATATATTGTCTTCTAAAAAGATTTATTCATTGGAGTTGTAAGTATCCATGTATATGGTTTAAAATGTATAAAATAGATGGGGGGCTATGCCCCCACACACCCCCAATGTGGAGGGCTGTGCCCCCCTTACTATATATACAAATTCCTGGATCGCACTACAATGGGGAAAAGGGCATATACCTTTCAATTAAATGAGTTTCAGTGAAATAAGCTTTCAGTGAAGTGAGCTTTCAGTCATGTGCTCAGTCAAATAAATTTCAGTGAAATGAGCTTTCAGTGAAGTGACGTAGACCCATATATGCATATATATATATATATATATATATATATATATATATATATATATATATATATATATACATATATCTGTAATATATATATATATATATATATATATATATATATATATATGTATATATGCGTGTGTGTGTATGTGTGTGTGTGTGTGTGTGTGTGTGTGTGTGTGTGTGTGTGTGTATATATATATATATATATATATATATATATATATATATATATATATGTATGTGCATATATATATATATATATATATATATATATATATATATATATATATATATAACAAAATAAAAACAGTACTGTTGTCTTAGCCAGGACTCAATGAAGTAACTCCAAGTTAAAAAAACAAATTCTTTTATTGTAAAAACTGTTAAAACTTGAGAGATTAGTGCTTTTGGATCTAAAAGACCCTTCTTCAGATCTAATTAAAAGTTTCTCATTGAAAAGCTTTAAAGCAGGCTATAACCAAAAGAGTTCCATCTTTTCCATCACACCCTGTTTCAATGATCCATGACTCTTCTGTGATGCTGACCTATTAGATGCGTCTTCTCAGCCTACGCCCCTTTAGGGCCGGTCTTATTGGTTAATTACTGTTCAACACCGGAGGTTTTTGAGCTTGGAGTTCACCTGTCCAATACATTTCTTGCAGTTCCACCCTGTTGTCTAGATCTCCCCCTCTTATCGTGTTATCATCCAATTGTAGCACCTTAAAATAAAAATAGTGCCCTTCATTATCCCGTATATGTCTAAACAGGAGATTTTTGTGATCCTTTAACCTAATATCACTGAAGTGTTTCGATAGTCTCTCTTTCAATTGTCTGGTGGTCTTTCCCACATAGAAACTATCGCAGTAGTCACAGGTTGCTAGGTACACTATATTCTTTGTCATGCAATTCGCATAGAAGTTGCAATGGTAAGTTTTTTCCATTAGTTGGATTGGTGTAACTCTCTCTTTTGTTGATGTGCTTACACATAGTGCATCTCCCACAGGGAAAAGTTCCTTTTCTGTTTGAACTCACTTTAGACTGGACTGGATTTCTATCACATAAATGCTGTTTTAGGTTCTTATTGTTTTTGAAGGCAAATTTCGGTGTCTCTCTATCTGTTTAATTTCATCACACGATGTCAGGATCTTCCAGTTATTCTTTATAATATTACATATATTACTGTTGTCTTTTTAATAGGTCAGAGTCATCCTTAAATCTTTTTTCTTCCTACTGGTTTCTACTATGGAATTATCAGTGGAATTGGCTTCAGTTCCTTCACTTCCTCTTAACAAATAAGGTTTCCCTTTTTTGTCCCTTTCCTTCCTAGCCAGGTCACATGCCCTATTGACTTCTCTATTATTATATCTACATACATGAAATTGTTGACACATGTCAAGCATTGCTTTTTCAAAGTCTGTTTCCTTGGAATGTAGTCTGGACATTATTAGAAACTGCCCTTTTAAAATGTTCTGATGAGTGTGTTTGGGGTGCATGCATGATCTTGGTAAAATGTTATTTTTCCAACAATTTTTTCTGAACAACCTGGTATTCATGTTTTCTTGATCATCTTGAACAACACAAATGTCCAAGAAAATCTTAGAAAATCCATTGTCTCTTCTAAATACCCATGAAACGCCCATAACTTCTCATCATCACTATCCCATAGGATATAGCTATCATCCACAAACCTTTGATATAGTCTTAAGTGAGCTACAAAGGGATTGTTGTTGAGTAATTTTTTCTTCCTCCCAGTGTGCCAACACAATGTTCGCATAACTGTTGGCAGACGGTGTCCCCATGGCTACTCCACACTGTTGTAAATATAAGTTCTCTTCATATAGGAAGACATTACTTGTTAAGATGGCTTCCATAAGCTAACAAATGAGCTCAATATTTTTCTCCTCAAAGTCACTGACTTTTCTGAGATAGAGATTATCTAAGTGCCTTCAAGCCGTAGTCATTAGGTATGGCTGTAAAATATATACTTAATGTCCACTGTCACCATCAGCTATCTTTTCCCTTTTTCTTTAGTAGTTACACATCGATTCAACATACTTATAAAATGTTGAGTGTCTTTTAAGACCGCTGGGGATTTGAGTAGAGCCCTTCTCAATTGCTGTTCAATATATATCGAGGCTGGTTTGGTGACCCTGCCTGCCCCTGCTATAATAGGTCACATTGGGGGGTCATTAGGATCTTTACATACTTTTTGGAGACCCCTAAAGGAAGGAATAACTGGATTTACTACCAGTAAATATTCATACAACTCTTTTGTTATTAAGTTCTGTTCTTTTAGGTCACAAAGTGACAACCAAATCTTTGTGGTTACTTGTTCCATTTGTCCTTTTGTTATGGGTTTGTATGTCATTTCATCTTGTAGTAACTTCAAGATTCTTTCTCTGTAGTCTCCCTAGTTCATAAGGACAACTCCTCCTCCCTTATCAGCCGACCTCACTATAAGGTCAAACAAAAACTTACCTACCCATTACTAGCAGGGGCAAGCCCACCAGCACCCCCCATGGAGGGCTGCACCCCCACACCCCCTGCAATTTAAATATATCAACTCTGAGATTGCACTACAGTGCAGAAGATGGAAATCTTCCCATTCTGCACTATACAGAGATGCCTCTTCTGCATGATCAAAATTTCAAAAGTCGATCATATGGTCTCAGCCATATGGGAATTGGCTTTCTGAAATTTCGATCATGTGTAGGGGACCCATATGTATATATTTATATATAAAATGATTTAATCAGTTAACTAGTAGCAAGCAAAATATCAGACATTACCATACTGAAACAGATCTAAATCCCCCAGTGTGGGCACATCATCCCAATGATTCTAATCTCAAAATGTACTAATGCAGAGGTCATTCAAACTTAGAGTTGCTTGACCTCCTAGTCATTATACACAGAGTACAAAGTATGTCTGAAGAAACAGAACCAAACCCACTGGGAGTCAAACTAATCATTGAAATAAACACACCAAGTCAAGTCTCTGTGAAATAAATGTCCAAATAGCTATATCTATAAGTATATCTGCATCTATATATCTATATCTGTCTATTTCTCTTTCTCTGTCTCTCATGATATATGTATATACTGTATATTTACACAGCTATCAGACACTATCAAACAGGAATTTGTTCAGCAATGAGTTTGGCTGAATAAAAGAATCAAATGCATTCTTTATCAAGTGCAGGTTATGTAAGAAGCAGAAGCAGGAAGTTCATAGATTTCTATGTTGTGTGCAACTGTTTGTGTGTGTGCTAGGGTTAGAATAAGGCCTAAGTAAATGGGTAGATTTTGTGGTATGTGTGTCTGTGTGAATGTTTTGGAGTGTGTGAATGAGTTTGTTAAATGTCATTTGTTCCACACTGTGCTGATGTACATGTTTGAAAGTGTGTGTGTGTGTGTGTGTGTGTGTGTGTGTGTGTGTGTGTGTGTGTGTGTGTCTGTGTCAAGGATTTTTGTAAGTTAATGTATTTTTAGGGGCAGGGGAAGAACAGTGTTAAGGTTAGCAGTCATGAGTAAGGTGGAGCAGGAATGTCTGCATGTGGCTATATGTGTGCACGTTCACCAACATTAAACAAAATCAAACAGTAGAGTACAGAGGTCATGGCAGAGCTGTGTGTTTATTACCTGCATGCACATTCCCTGAAATTCGAATAATTTTCTGCATCATAGCAAGCAATTTTGTATCATGAGCAGACACAAGCAGGGTGTGTGTGTGTGATTCAGAGAGAAGACCAAGATTTGCTCCAGCCCACACAGTATGCTAGTGGTGGTATAATGAAATGATAATGAGCAACATTATTAAAATGAACATCTCCATGAATGCAAATGAAAGTAAACAATATAGCAGAGTGATTCACAGATGTGTGTATATGTGTGTGTGTATGGTTCTACCTCACATAAACGAAACACCAAAACACTGACAACGCAATCACCGAAACCACATAACCGACAGTACAAAAACACGAAATCCCACATGCCCAACAACGAAATAACCGACGGTACACAAACACGAAACCTCATACACTTCACACACCACAATCAACAAACAAAACACATTCCCCATCCAAAAACCACATACACAACACAAGCACACCAAAATCCCTACAAACCCACACTAAACCTCACATACACAACTACCTACAACCCTAACCCAAACCCTAACCCTAAGGTCCGTCACTGCCACACACTTACCTGGCCCGCTCCCTAAACCTAACTCACTTATCCCGTCCCTAACCCAAACACAATCACTACCGCACACTTACCTGACCCGCTCCCTAACCCTAACTCACTTAACCCACCCCTATCCCCACAGACCGTCAATATCCACACTTACCTTACTCGCACCCTAACGTCCATCACTACCGCATACTTACACATCATTTTCCCATGTCGGCATACTCGGCGTCGGTGCTTTCATCCGTCGGGTCAGTCTTCTGCACTGTCGATCTTCTAGGTCCTGTCGTGTCGGTCTTCTGCGCTGCCGATCTTCTGGGGCTCGCGATTTCCGTGTTGATGTTCTGGCGTGTCGTTGAAGTGCGGTAGAACCATGTGTATATATATATATATATATATATATATATATATATATATATATATATATGTATATATTGTAACTAGAAGTAATAGCTCCAGAACTGATGACTGAGGCAAAATTCTGGAATTACAGGAGGTGAATTCTAGAATAATATATAGTGTAGCTACAGCATTAACAAACCTGTATATCCAACAGGCTGTACTCACTGCTGATATTCATAGTGTTGTGTGCCACCATCTGCGATGACACTATGTCATCTGTTCATACATAATATTTTATGCCCTTTGTAACACTGAAATCATCGACCAGTATCATGTAGATAGAGTCACCGTGCAGAAACTGGTAGAGATGTGTCACCCTCATTTGCAGGCCTGTGGGATGCATGGAACACCTATCTTTGTTGATACTAAGATATGTGTGGCTTTGTGAATGCTAGCTACATGGACCTTTTAGTAACTAATGGAGGAAATGGTGAGCGTATCCCAAGCATCTGCCTCAAGGATACTGCATCAGTTCCTTGATACCATGCTATAGCATAAGGGGGATCATACATAGTTTCCATGTACCACAGAGGAGAGGGCCAACACCATGCAGGCTTTTCATGACAAGCCCATTTCTTTGAGGTACTGGGCACTGTTAACTGCACACACATAGCAATGAAGGATCCATCTATTGAGCAGGGAAGACAGTATATTAACCACAAGGCTTTCCACTCCAACTGTCGGGTGGCTTGCAATGCACAGGATATAATGCACAATGCATCTGCAGGCCAACCAAGAAGTACCCATGACTCCCACATATGGCACACATATGACTTGTGTCAGTGATTTGTGCTTGGTGATTTTACATAGAGGCATCATATTGGCAAGGCTGGATATACCCTGGAACCATGCTTAATGAAAGCTATGAGAAAACCCCAGACCATTGCAGAGAATGGCTTTAACTATGCCTTGTCACAGACCTCGGCCATTGTTGAGCATGTGTTTGGCCTGCTGAAGGCCCACTTTTGCTGCCTGGATGCATATGGCAGTGCCCTGCAATTTGGCCCTGGCACATGCAGTAAGATCATTTCAGTCTATGCTATGTCACATAGCATAATTTTATGAAAATAGTTGCAGCATGGCATATACATTCAAGTTGTACAGCAGGTAGTGGAGTTGGAGCCTTATGAGGATTTGATTGCAGGGGAGGACTATGTCAGGAGAAGGCAGGTGCACAATGCCATGGCACTGGCTTTGAGGCAGTGACTGTTTCATAACAATAGCCCAGAATAAAGCAGTAATACGGTAAATTAAAAGTGATGCATGCAAACCATCACCTACATTATGACACAGAATGGCCACACTGTAGATCAGACATAGGTTACTCAAATTACAGTACAGAGGACAGGGCACTGTTATCATAATTTGCACTGGTTTAGATGGACACAATGTCAAGTATCATCCACTGGGAAATGTGTGTATGTGTATGTATATGTGTTTGTATTGGTATACTTGAAACAAAATTGGTCTTGTGGATGTCAAATGTGGGAGGACGACTAGGGGACACTGTCATGATTAGTGTGTGGACACTGTCATGATTAGTGTGTGTGTGTGTGTGTGTGTGTGTGTGTGTGTGTGTGTGTGTGTGTGTGTGTGTGTGTGTGTGTGCAGACCTGAGCCTTGTGGACATATAAGTGTGTGCATGCTGGGACACAGCCTCAGCAGATGTTGCAGCACTGTAGTAAAGTTTTACAGACAGTTTTAAGGCATTAACAGGATATCTGTTTGGAGACTGTGCATGCACTTATCCAAGGAACTACCCTCTCCTGTGAGGGTCATATGCACTATCTAGCCCTTAAATAGAGGACAGAGTGGTGCCTGAAAGTGAGTGATGGTCCATACCATGCATTACCATGCATATATGCATTTATGGTATACAGGCGTGTTGATGTAGAATGCACTGGCATTTTCCTTTTTGTTAGAGGACTATATAACAATCTGTAATACAACAAGTGTCAAGCAGCCAACATTCATATGCATAAGCCATAGCGCAATCTCCCCTACACTTTTTGACCCACCTGTGCTTCATCATGCTAGCATATCCAGCATGACTATGGACATGGAAGTGTCCTTGCTCCCCCCTTCCTCCCCCCAAAGATTTCCTACAAGCACTGTCAGTGCAGCCTACATCTCCTATGAAGTAAAGGAGTGGGATTAGCATGCTCGTGGCCTACCTGTCATGAGGAGTTAGTGACATGTACACTGCATCATCCAACATAATCTTGTACAACTGACACTGTATGATTGCAGTACCATGGTTAAAGTTCACAAAACATGTTAAAACACATACATGCTGTGGAAATGTATTGTAGATCTGCTCATTGATTTTCATCCTTCCATAGCAAGATAATCCTCTGTTGCTTATAGCAACTCACAGTACTCAATATGAATGCACATCTGTCTTACAAGATTGACAAACATATCAATAAGTACAGTAGCAATGCCGTTTTAGCCAAACACTTTATGAAAAGGAAGCAATTAATTACACTTACCTCATATATAAGTATGACCTATAGTGAAGAAACTTTCTGTTTTAGTTAACAAAAGCCTAGGAAATTGCATCATTATAATCTTCCATAGCACAATGAGGCTTGTGGAAGCTGCTAGAGTTTATATAATGTAAATATGAAGCTTCTAATGCATTGATTATGCTGCTTAAAGTACCATATGATTAATGCTATTGAACAGCTGTTTCTACACGTTCCACCTGTGATTTTTTTTTATTCTTTTAGAAAGCTATATTGGAAAACAGCAAATGGAGAGGCTTCCCATGTGCAAGGGTGCATATTATTTCTTGTTATTTGGTAAATATAATTGCATTCACTGTTTCAACATATTTGCCACCTGCCAGCAGCCTGCAAAAGTGTGGCTCTGTAAAGGTAATACTGCCTGTCTTAAGGTGTGCAGCATGCGTGCATATTTAACCCATTTCCTAATAATCTGATTATGACCAGAGTAATACAGCTTATCAGTATATTGACCTCTGGGGTAATTTTGCTGTATACATGCTAGACATAGATGTGTTACAGAGAATAGCTGTATTATGATGGAGGTACACAACATCACCCTGGTATAACTAATGTCTACAGGCATATACAGTGGATATAAAAAGTGTACACACTCCTGCTAAAATGCCAGGTTTTTGTGATATAAATAAATGAGATCTCAATAAATCATTTCAAAACTTTTCCCACCTTTAATGTGACCTATAACCTGTACAATTCAACTGAGAAACAAACAAATCTGTTGGGGAAAACTGTAAAAAACAAAAACGTACAATATGCTGGTTGCATAAGTGTGCACACCCTTAAACTAATACTTTGTTGATGCACCTTTTGATTTAATTACAGCATTCAGTCTTCTTGGTTAGGAGTCTATCAGCATATCACACCTTGACTTGGCAATATTTACCCACTTTTGCTTGCAAAAGCACTCCAAATCTGTCAGATTGCGAGGGCATCTCTTGTGCACAGCCATCTTCAGGTCACACCACAGATTTTCTATTAGATTTAGGTCTGGGCTCTGGCTGGGCCATTCCCAAACTTTAATTTTCTTCTGGTGAAGTCATTCTTTTGTTGATTTGGATGTATGCTTGGGGTCATTGTCATTTTGAAAGGTGAAACTCCTCTTCATATTCAGCGTTCTAGCAGATACCTGAAGGTTTTGGGCCAAAAGTGACTGGTATTTGGAACAGTTCATATTTCTCTCCACCTTGACTAAAGCCCCAGTTCCAGCTGAAGAAAAGCAACCCCAAAGCATGATACTGCCACCACCATTCTTCACGGTGGGGATGGTGTTCTTCTGGTGAAGCAAAGTGTTGTTTTTGCACCAAACGTAGCTTTTGGAATTGTGGCCATAAAATTCAACCTTGGTCTCATCAGACCATAACACATTTTCCCACATGATTTGGGAGACTTGATGTATTGTTTTGCAAAGTTTAGCTGGGCCTGGGTGTTTTTCTGTGTAAGAAAATGCTTCCGTCTTCCAACCCTACCCCATAATCCAGACATATCGTGAATATGGGAGATTGTTGTCACATGTACTTTACAACCAGTACTTGCCAGAAAATCCTGCAGCTCCTTCGGTGTTGCTGTAGACCTCTTGGCAGCCTCCATGACCAGTTTTCATATTGTCTTTTCATCAGTTTTGGAGGGACGTCCAGTTCTTTGCAATGTCACTGTTGTCCCATATTTTCTCCACTTTTTGATGACTGTCTTCCCAATGTTCCATGGTATATCCAATGCTGTGGAAATGTTTTTGTACCCTTCTCCTGACTGATAACTTTTAACAACGAGATTTCTTTGATGCTTTGTAAGCTCTCTGCAAACCATGGCTTTTGCTGTAGCAGGCAACTGAGTAAATGTCAGGAAAATCCTACTAGGACAGCTAAACTTTATTTGGGGTTAATCAGTCTCTTTAATTGATGGCAGGTGTGTCCCTAAGAAGACTGAATGCTGTAATTGACTCAAAGGTGCTTCAACAAAGTATTAGTTTAAGGTTGTGCACACTCAACAAAGTATTAGTTTAAGGCTGTGCACAATTATGCAACCAGCGTATTGCATGTTTTTTTTATCTTTTTATATTTTTTCCCCTAACAGATTTGTTTGTTTTTCAATTGAATTGTACACATTATAGGGGAAAATTTTGAAATTATTTATTGTGGTCTCATTTTTTATATCACAAAAACCTGGCATTTTAACAGGGGTGTGTACAGTCTTTATATCCACTGTACCATTAGTTTTTCCCATAAGTTCCACAGCACATATGCACACACACACATGCATCAGGAATGCTACCAGTGTTCTCTCAAGTAGCACTGCAGGGGGTGAGAATTTTGTTTTATGTAGGGAGTTAGTAAAGGTGGTGGGATATCTTATAGACCTGTGGCTGGAAGTTCACATCGGACACCTAGAATGTGTCAACTTGTCAGTAACAGAGTCATAACATTGTCTGTTCTTACCATCACCACCTCAGGTTGGACCCAGTGGGGAAAATGGTCAGGCTACTGTCTCGTCTATCTCTGTATGTCATACAAACAGTGCAATACAGAAGGTCATACCCACATTTACCTCCATCCTAGTGTTCCCCTTCCAATGCCTTCCCCTGTTTGTTGTCCAAGCCTCCCTATCACCAGTGTCCTCCCTTTGTCTGAGCGTCTCTAAATCCACTGCCTCCCATCAGCATGTCAGCACATTCTTTCTCAGTCTTTGTCTCATATGTTTGAGTGTGGGTGTCACTGATTCTGAACCTCTGCTTCTTGCACTACCTTTACCTTCCCTGACATCCTTACCCAGCTTCCCTTCTTAAAACAAAACAAAACAAAAAATGAGCACCTATCAGCCACTCCTATTCATACTTTCCCTATTTATTTTGTGTGTGCTCCTCTGCTTACTGTCAATTTTTCCTGCCATCTTACATACCCATTTCCACCATTTTTATGGTAAAAGAAATTGGTCCTTTAATGTGCCATGTTTGTTTTCACATAGTGTAACAAATGAGTGCATGTTGATATGCTGAGGCACCTGCATTCTCTGTGATTGTCGATTTTCCTTGTCACACTTGTAGCTGCAATTGTTGGATTTCCTCCAATATCCACTACCACAGGTTCTGTGCATTTTGCAAGCAGGTTTTCTAATTAGCGGCCAAATGGGCTATGAATTTCTACCTAATTAACTGATAATTAACTTTAGGATATATCACACTATGAGCTGTACCTAGGGTAGACAGTTTGTGATCACATTAAGCCTGTTTCGGAATTCTAAGAATTATTTTCTTAATTGTGGGTTAATTTTTCATTTGTATAACAAGACTAAGGCAATCTAGGGTGAGAGATATGCTCTTCACTGAAATATTGAATGATCTGAGGCATCCGTTGCTTCCATCTAACAAGTGCCTGCTTTTGCTCTTATATTTCATGTTTAATTTGTATTTGCTGGTATTTGCTGGTATTTTAGATGCAAATGTATTGATTATATTTCATGTTTAATTTGTATTTGCATTCTTGAATTGTCTGAACTGTTTTTTTCCCACATTTTACTGTGTACTGTACTAGTTCAGCTGTAACATAGCCCACTTCCAGGTTTGCTGTTTCTGGGTCTGTTCTGTAACTTCTGAGCATCAAATTCAAGCCATCCCTGTAGGTAAAGGCCCATCTGCACCCCTGGGGAGGAGAGTGCTGTCTGGGACCCATCTTATCAAGGGTGATTGGAGTAATGCTCAGACAGAGCATCTTTATTGGCTAGATTGAGTTTGGGTTATCTCTTGTTTTGTTTAAGGCCTGATTTACACTTGTCTGTGTGTAGTGCGCCATCGTGCCCTGCTGCATAACGGTGGTCACCGCTGGTATTTTAGATGCAAATGTATTGCTTGTTAAATTTTCCCTTAGCACTCAACTTGTGATCCTCCATTGGTATTTCATGGCCCTGTTCTACTATCAGGTGGAACACTAAGCTAGCCTCAGAGGTACCAATACACCTCTCACCCACTAGCCACTCCTAAGTGAAACTTCTTTTCCTGACCATATAAATTTACGTAGCACTATGGAAGGATAATTTCCCACAGTTTCCCCAGCTAGATTGGTCGACATGGGCATCCTGAGGCAGTGTAGCAACTACCTCATGTTCACCGACAACCCACTACTCCTAGTCCACACAAACTCAACATATGAGAGATGCAACTATATTAAGAACTTTGAATCCATGCTCCCTCACAGACCAGTTAACACATATGACAATGAGCAGGTTGTCAGCATGTACACCTCACCTCCTACTCCACCAAAGCCCACATCACACATACCTACATATGTAGAGGTCCTCACCAGAAATATATCTAAACACCAGAGACCTCCCAAACACAAACACAAGTACGATACACATAATGTTTCCTCTGCAGTACACAATACACATAATAGCTCATGTATCAGTGCACCCATCAAGCCATTAAGGCAAATCACAAAAACAAATATATTAGTCATAGGTGATGCCATCATGAGACACACAGATACCCATCTCATCAGGCTAGATAAGGAAAAAGTCACGGTCCAGGATACACCATATCACATATGCACTCAAGTCTCTCAACAACAGGTACTGTTATGACTCCGTCATAGTCCATGTCGGTGTAAATGACTTGAGATGTATCTCTCTAGACTATATGAAGAGAGACATGACTGAGCTCTCAGACTATGTGTCTCAGGCAGGTATGACCCTAGCCTTAAGCAACATTTTACCTTCACGTAGGATGATGCCTCAGTACAAACAGAAAATGATTGACTTCAATAATTGGCTTAGTTTCTGGTGTCATTCTAAGGGTATCCAGTATCTGTCAGCCTAGGATGACACGATTGACAGACCTCAATGCTTTGCCAGAGATGGTCTTCATCTGTCACTCCTGGGATTTCAACTACTGGCTAAGGTTCTTGCCACCTCCATAGTGCCATTTTTAGGTGGTGTCTCAAGGACAAAATTCCCAACATAAAAACTCCATCTAAAAACAACCTTGAGGTTATGCTGCTAAATGCTTAGGAGTCTTAACACAAAACTGCACTCACTGGAAGTAGTCCTCACCTTGGAAGATGCAGACATTTGTGCAGTCACAGAGACCTGGATCACAGCTGTGGAGAGCACCCCAGCCATACCAGGTTATACCTCCTTCCATACATTCAGACCACAAACTGAAGGCATGAAAACTAAAGGAGGTGGTGTATCAATATTCATTAAAGATAAATACACCTCCAGACTGGTTAAACAGTATGATTCCCTGGAGATACTTCAGGTGTAATTAAACTGTTGGAAGGACACATATTCAAGTCACTGCCAGCTACAAGACCCCCTCCATGAATCAGGACACCCACTCTACCTATTTGGATCTACTTGAGTCTATCAAGATACATCTGAACACCATGACTTTGGGTGACTTTAACTACCCATCCATTGACTGGGCAAATTACTCATGCTCAAACTCACTTGCCCAAAGGTTCTTCGACTTCGTTAACTCTAATTCCCTGGACCATCTAGTTGACACTGCCACAAGAGGTGCCAACATCCAGGATCTGGTGCTTACCAGTGTGAGGGACCACTGTAGCACCCCCACTGTGAGGTCTTCCCTGGTGAAATCTGACCACAGTCTCATTTGAAGTAACTATCATACCTGCCCCCCTCCCCCTAGCAACAACTAAACTAAAAAACTTCTGCAAAGCAGATTACAACCTCTTATGGGATGATATAAATTGCTTCTCTGCAGATCCCCCTTCAGGTAGAACTGGCAACTATGCAGAGTTCTACACCAATGCTTTACACAAACACCTGTATGACTGCATGGACTCAGCCATACCTGATAGGACCTAAACAAGCTGCACAAGGAAGAGAAAACCTGCCTGGTGGACAACTGCCATAAACAGGCTTTACAATAAGAGGAAGAAATTGCTGTCTAAGAATAAGCGGGAGTAAGCCCTAAACTGGAAACACTCCCTCATCAACTTAAACAAGCAAATAAGATGTTTTGTGAAGTACTCCAAAGCAAATCATGAATCCAAATTAGCTTCCTCAAATAAAGACAACCATAAGATGTTCTTTAGTTACATCCATAACCTAAAATTAAAGGTCCAGATTTGTGCCAAACTGGTAGTTAATAATACCACATATACTGAGCCTGTGGACATAGCTAACCTGTTGGCCGACAGGTTCTGTGAAAACTTTACTCCCTTGTTCCTGCCAAATGTACCTCATGACATCTCTGCTACCTGGCCCCTACCTTGTATCTCTAAAGAGCAGGTCATTAATGGCCTCTCTAAGGCCAGGAACACAGCATCTATGAGACCTGATAACATCCCAGGCTGCATCCTACATGGGTTCCAACAGTTCCAAGCAGGTTCCAAAAGAAGGTAAATTCACAGGTTCCCACGTTTTCACAATCCACATTTCACCTTCACTAAACGTGTTGAATTTGGATTTATGAACACAGTCTTTTCTTAACCTTTCCTTACTTTGGGACTTTCTGGATATTTATTGGTGTTCAGCACTCCTTACACTGGTTTTTTGATTCTTTGTTTGGTTTACCAGTGTTTTGGCTTCTTTTTGTTCCTTCCTTCCAACAAGAATTAGCAACACCACTGGGTACTCTTTTCAATCATAGTCTAAGCTCCAGCTTCATCCCATCTGAATGGAAAATGGCCACCATTACTCACTTGCACAAGGGTAGTGCTTCCACTGACCCTGGGAACTATAGACTTATTAGCCTGACTAGCCTTATCTGTAAGGCCATGGAGAAAATCATCATGGAGCTTATCAGCAAAGATATAGGTAATCTCCAACCACTTGATCCTACTCAGTTTGGATTTGCCAAAGGGAGATCATGTCTGTTAAACCTTGTGGACTTCTGTGAGACAGTCATCAAGGCCCTGGATGAGGAGAAATCTGTGCATACAGCCTACCTAGACTTAGCCAAGGCATTTGACACTAACTCCCACTCAGGCATCATTGACAAACTCACCCATCTAGGTATCAACCCTTATATCATTAGGTGGTTCGCTAACTGGCTCACTGATAGAACCCGTATAGTCAAAAAAGAGGCATCTACCTCCAACAGCAGACCTGTAACCAGTGGTGTTCTACAGGGATCAGTCCTGGGACCTCTACTGATTGGAATCTATTTCTCCGAAGTACAAGCAAAAACTAAAGGTCTGTGACTGACAAAGTTTGCTGATAACTGCAAACTGGGAGCAGTCATAGAATTTTCAAATGATATCAACAGAGTCTTAAACAAACGATTGGTGCCAAAGTCATGGCCATAAACTCAATGAAAAAAATCTATTATCATCCCTTTCAGTAAGGGTAATATTCCTGCTATCTACCACATCAATAGCAACACCTTAAGTATGCACTCAGTGGTGACAGACATGGGCACTCAGGTTGACAGCAACGTCACCTTTGACCACCATTTCTCCACAGTGGTAAGAAGGGCATTCTATATTGATCATCTCATAAGTAAGGGCATTGCCTCCAGAAAAAAAAGAAGTTATAACCTTCCAGTACTCTTCTCTCATCAGGCTAATAACTGAGTACAATGCCCCTTTTGGTATGCACCATTCCAGCACCTGCAGCAATTGGAGAAACCATAAAAGTTTCTCACAAGGAAAATTCTAAGTCTTTAGCATCTCTCCTATGTGGATTGTCTGAAATCACTATCACTTTATTCTGTTTCATACAGACTACTCAGAGGCAATTTCTGCCTTGCATACAAGGCAACCGCTGACCCTGTTTTATTGCAAATGCTGCATCTCTGCAAGTCAAATGATACACAGGTTACTCACTCTAAAGACTTTAACATGGGATGTGACATTAATAGAACCTGCTTGAGGGGCAGATTTGTCTCCCAGAGGTTACCACACCTGTTTTATTGCAAATGCTGCATATCTGTAAGTCAAATGATACACGGGTTACTCACTCTAAAGACCTTAACCTGGTATGTGACATTAATAGAACCTGCTTGAGGGGCAGATTTGTGTCCCAGAGGTTACCACACCTTTGAAACAGACTCCCACTTCATGTCAAACAGAGCATCTTATTGACCCTCTTCAAACGCAATTTGGATGATTGGATGGGTAAATTCACCCTGGGGGTTTCACCTGTGTCCCTCATGGACAGGGGCAATAGGTGCTGATTGTGGAAATAAGGGTAGAACTTGGCTAGGCTTGTAAGGGCCCTAGGGTAATTAGCCCAGTAACTTCCTATGATCTTATGAGCCTATGATCCTAATAGGATTTGTATTGGACAATAATGGAACACTCAATGTATTCTGAGGCCTGATGTCATAGGCAAAGTGTTTCAATGTCTCTTGAATGTCTGGTATTGCCTAATATCACCTACTGCAAGTGACATCTTTATAGTTAAAATATCACCTTTTTTAATCATTTTAGAAATAATTTTAATAATTTACCTGCCCTGAATGTTATTTCACCAGGACGATTTGTGAGGCGCCATTTTTAAATCTGGGCCATACGCGTCCTTCCCCTCTGTGCATTCAACCCTGTGTCCAGGCTGCTGCTCCCGCTTCCCATTGCTCCCCAGAGTGTTTCCCCCTTCTTCACTGACCAGACAGGAGATTACTCCTCCCAAAAGAGAAGACGTCCGTGGACTACCTGCCTGAGCCTTATTAATTTTTTGGCACACTTTCCCTTGCTAAAGAGACTCAGTTTGCTCTCCAGAGTGTTTCATCCTTCTTCACTGACCAGACAGCAGATTACTCCTCCCAAAAGAGAAGACGTCCGTGGACTACCTGCATGAGCCTTATTAATTTTTTGGGACACTCTTCCTTGCTAAAGAGACTCAGTTTGCTCCCCAGAGTGTTTCCCCCTTCTTCACTGACCAGACAGGTGATTACTCCTCCCAAAAGAGAAGACGTCCGTGGACTACCTGCCTGAGCCTTATTAATTTTCTGGGACACTCTCCCTTGCTAAAGAGACTCAGTGTATGTAACCTCTTAAATATATTTTTTCTCTAGCATCTTCCTAACCTTGAGCAGCATTCTAACCCGGTGCGCGTGAAAGTTGCCTAACACTGGTCACTGCACAAGCACTCCATCCTTAGTTCCCAGTCATTCTCCCTTTATTTATCTCTATCTATCTCTGTAGCCTAACTTCTCCGAGGAGCCTCTTCCCCTCTGAGTGCACCTCCCTCCTTTTACCACTAGGTGGCAGCATATTCCTACTAAAAGGAACCGCAATATTTCCCTTTTCCCTGCTCTACTTACTTTCTGCCCAAAAGTGCCTCTGCCCTACACTCAAAGATTTAGTTACTTACATACTTACTTTCAGAGAGTTCTTCACTTACCAAACATAACATCCTTGCTTTTAACTGTAAACCAAAGTTTAAAACATTTACCTGCACCCTGCAGTAATTCTCCTTATCCAGCCTCATGTCACTGATTGTTTTTCGGCCCTTTTCCCACCTGTCTGGCTCTTCCCGCTCCATTCACCCTGCGGGCTCACTCCGCTCCCCTACCCTGCCCCCAATTCCCACCCTCCACAGTACCTCTACCTTTATCCCCCATCAGTCCCTCCCCCTCCTCCAACCAATCCAACTCTCCTTTTCCCCTCCCCTTCCTCCTTTAACCACTCCCCCCATTACTAACACCCCATCACCTATCTTTTCTGTTTTCCTCTAACTGACCTCTACTACCATGCTCTCCCTTCCTCCCGAGGTCCTTCTCCTCTCTTCCTTCCTTTTCCTTCTAATATCTCTATACCAAATCACTTGCTATACTCATGTCCATTTACTCCCCCCTCCTCTTACTCCCCAACACCACCTTACCTCCCATTACCACAACATCTCAGCTTCTTTAGTTCCCTCCTACCCAATCCTCCTCCTGAAAGTAAAACTTTTTCCAAGCTCAGATAAAAACCTTAAATGTAAACCACACATCTACCAGCCTCCTCTATCTAAATACAAATCTAATAAACACCTCCTCCATCCCACATCCATTCACTTGGCTGGAGATATTCACCCCAATCCAGGTCCTAATTTCCCTCCTACAAATCTCCCTAGCACCAACAAGAAATCCACTAATAAAAACCTCAAATTCCTCACGATCAACGCCCAAAGCTTAAAAAATAAACTATCCCTCTTCCATGCCTGGCTCAACCATAACTCTCCGGATATAGCAGCTATCTCTGAAACCTGGCTAAAACCTCACATTAATGACTCTGAGTTCCTACCCCCAGGATTCCATTCTCTCCGATCTGACCGACCTAATAGAAGAGGTGGTGGCGTTTCTCTAATCTACTCCAACCTCTTGTCCATTACTCCTTACCCTAACCCCATCCCTTCTTTCAGTAATGCTGAACTTGTAATTGGCTTACTAAAAATGAACAACCATAAAATTATCTGCATCATTTGTCTCTATATGCCTCCAGGCAACAATACCAATACATTGGAAGACATCCTCTCCTGGACTTCCTCCAAAATTAAGCTAGAAACCTTCATTTTGGGTGATGTAGATATTGATTGCAGAAAAATCTATAACCCAAATCCCACGATAACTATCAACCTATTTAGCTTCTCCCAACTTACTAACTCCATTACTAGACCTAACAAAGCTAATCCCCTGGCTCCATACTTGACTGGATCCTAGTATCTCATCCAAACAAAGTTATAAAATCTGGTGTCACTCCTGACCCTTTAGGAGACCACCTCCCTGCCTACTCCATTTGAGCTACTCCCACCTCCCCACACTCTCACCGCTGCACTCACACTCAAAACCTATCTAATTTCAACCCTACTTCTTTCTCTGACTCTCTTAAAATACTACCATTAGATGAAGCTGTCGACTATTTCAATTCCACATTCTTAACAGTCCTTAACTCTCTAGCTCCAACAAGAACAAAAAGAGTTAAAGCAAACACCTCCCCTTGGCACACCAAAGACACAAAAAAAATAATGCTCCAAAGGGATAAAACCTGGAAGACCTACATTAAACACAAGCAACCTGAAATCTTCCTCAAGTATAAGCAGTTAAAAAACCTTGCCAAGAAACAAGTCCTTAGAGATAAAAAGTCTTACTACATCAAACTTCAAGAAATCCATACTAGAAACCACAAACAATTCTGGAATTCCATCAATTTCCTCCTTAGACCAGGTACTAAAAACAACCCCTGTCCTGATACCAGCAAATCTGACCTTGAAATAGCCTCACTATTTAATTCCTTCTTCACCTCTTCCATCGCTGAGCTAACCAAGACATTTACTAACAATCACCTTCCTCCCCTCCCTCCTCAATCTTCCATAACCTGCTCTCCCCCCCTCTTTCAAACTCAAACCAGTATCTACCGACCTATTAAAGAAACTTCTATATAAACTAAAGCCCTGCTCCAATGCCTCTGATAACATTCCATCCTCCTTCCTAAAAATAGCTTCTGACTCTATTGCTCTACCTATCAGCATCCTAATTAATAGGTCATTACTTGAATCCTACGTACCTAAACTATGGCGTACCGCTTACATTCTTCCTCTCCACAAAGGCGGCAAAAATTGTAATGTCTCAAATTTCTGCCCTATAGCCATCCTCCTCCCAATATCCAAAATCCTAGAAAAATGTATCCTCCTGCAACTCCTACCATTCCTTACCAAGCACCAACTTCTCTCTCCTACCCAACACGGCTTCCGCCCAGGACAGTACTAACACCACCCTTCTCTCCTTCTTGCACTGTCAATTCAGCTTGTGACTCCGGTAATATAGTATCCTCTGTCCTACTAGATTTATCCAAAGCTTTTGACACCATCTCTCACACCCACCTTCTAAATCACCTCTCTAATCTCAACCTTTGCCCAAAGACTCTTTCCTGGTTCTCCAGCTACCTTTCAAACAGATCCCAAGCTGTGAGATGGGGTCAAGCCACCTCTACTTTTCTTCCTACCCCTACCGGAGTACCTCAAGGTTCCATACTCGGACCATTACTATTCAATATCTTTATTAAGGACTTCCACAAAGCCATTCCTAACACCAAAATTGTGCAATATGCTGATGATTCCACTTTGATCTGCTCTGCCTCTAACCTAACAGACCTCCAAGCCCTAACTCAAAGTGCCTTCTCAACCACTGAAAACTGGATGCTACAAAATCCTCTCTCCCTAAATGCTAACAAAACTAAGATCCTCCTTTTCTACCACTCTAAATCCTCCTCTCTTGATAAAAACTCATTTCAAATTACCAGCCTTAGCAACTCCTCTATCGAGATTGTACCCTCCACCAAACTTCTCGGTGTTACAATTGATGATCAACTAAAATTTAATACCCATATCCAGCTAAACATCAAAAAAACACACATAAAACTAGGCTTACTGTATAGAAACAACCACTTCCTCTCTCCTCACACCAGACTAACCCTTGCCTCTACCTACCTCCTTCCCTCCCTCCTGTACGGAGCTCCCCTGCTCACTAATCTTTCATCCACACTTACCTCCAAATTGGAACTATGTTACAACAAAATCTCTAGATTTGTCACAAATGCCAAATCCTCTTCTCATCACTGCTCCTCCCTTCACTCTCTAACTGGCTTGAACTTCCCAATCAACTTAACTTCATCCAAGTCACCACAGCCTTCAAACTATTGCTACACCCTTTTAACTGCCCTGCTCTTTCTAATATTCTACAACCTTATACCCCCCCCTTAGACCACTTAGATCTTCTCAACAAAACCTGATTGCAGTACAAAAACCCCAGCGCCCTGCAGGTCAGCTTCTCTTATCCTTTACCCTAGCTAAAAAATGGAATGCCCTGCCCTCGACACTAAGGACATGTACCAACCTTAATAACTTCAAAACCCAACTTCATTCCTACCTCTATCTAAACAGAATTTGCAACTGCACTCTTCAGCCTACAACTCTTAAACTATCTTCTCCCTTTTCTCCAGGCTAACCTCTTCCTATTCACCTTCTTATCCTTTCTAAAAATATTTAGCTTAGGTAACAAAACAGTAAAATTTGATTTTCATGATGTAAGCCTTTTTCCTCCTTAACAAAATTAAAATTGTTAGTGTTTATTCTTTTGTAACTACCTGTTATCTGTAATACATACTGTCTATGACTTTTCATGTTAATTGAAACTGTTTTGGTAATCAAAATATTATTAAACTGTTGTATTTCCTTGTTGGAGCTTTTCTCCCCGGGCCTCCACTGAAAATGTGTCCCCAAGCCCAGTGGACCTCCCCGGTAATCAAACAGAAATAAATAAATAAATAAATAAATAAATTTTTATGCAAAATTGTTCCCCTACAGGAAGTTAAATGTGGTAAATCATATACACATAATGCCACCTGACAGAAAATGTTTTTAGTTAAAAATATTCCGGTGCGATTTGTTGTGACTTTACCATATAAGCTGGTATCTTGTTTAAGTATCCCTATCACACACACACACACACACACACACACACACACACACACACACACACACACACACGCACACGCATACACACACACACACACACACACACACACACACACACACACACACACATTGTATATTGTTTTAAAAGGTCTGTTTTTAAAGAGTGTCTTTATGTATGTCACCATGATCTTTAAAGTAGCCTATGTTTTTGTTTCAAAAACATTTTTTTCTGGAAAGACAGAGTAGATTTTGTTTAGATTTTGATGAAAATATTTTGAGATACAAGTCACAGAATTCTATTCTGCTGTTATAGTTTTTGTAATGCCACACCCATGTATGTTACAAACGCATTTGGTGAGTCATCAAGACCTAAGATCACCAAACAAGTTTATTAGTAAGAATGTTTGGCAGCACTATGTGTAGCGTGTAGAAAATGTCAGCCATGGTATTTTTACCTGCAGGTTCAGATGTGATGTGATTCTGATCAAGACTAGCAAGATGACAGAGTTTAGAAGAATTCCAGATTAATACTAATAATAATAATAATAACAATAATAACATGTCATAGTGATGACTTAGTATTTAAGCCAGTATGACTGTATGACTCTCTAGCTGCAAGGTCAGTGTATTCCAAATATATCACAAGTGCATACACATACACAGACACACACTCACTGGTTAGCAGATCAAGAAAGCAACTCCTTTAGGCATGCTGGAGCTGCAAGCTGCCTGAACATGGTACAAAACTAGAAAAAGACAGATACTGTGCAGTATTTTGAAATGTCTGCCTTCCTTCCTGTAACAAAATGTGTAATTTAGACAGAAGATGGAAAGAGAGCCTTAGTGTGCAAATTCATCTTCAGTAGCTATAGGCTCCCTAGACTTTTCTGCCACAGAGGATTGTATAATACACACACACACACACACACACACACACACACACACACACACACACACACACACACACACATACACTAGACAAATACTTTACTTTAGATGTTTGCACTTCATATCCTTAACTGCTATTTAAGCTTGCAGGTAGAATTTATATTTATCATATTCTGTAATTCAATGAGTGAGAAATAGTAGCTTTTTAAAATAAAGATGGAGTGGAGTATTTTAAATGTTTTTATTTATTTATTTGTTTATTTCTTTTTTTTTTGCTTATTTAAGCTCTTGATATTAACTGAAATATCCTCTTACATGCCTGTTAGGTTTTCAGATTTTAAAATCTCAATTTCTAACATAGGATGTCACATTTGCATGTGCATAATGCCCTGGGTTTTATGTCATACCTAAGAAGTGCATGTAGGTATGACATCATCCAGTTATACAACAAACTCTGTTGGGCCTTTTTATCATATATATATATATATCTTGTTGTATCTTTCGGCTTTTCCCGGTTAGGGGTCGCCACAGCGGAACTCCGGTCCGCTAATGATTGGTAGTAGATTTTTAAAGTACCGAGTTGCCAGCTCTGAAGCACAACCTTCAACGAAGGTATGCCCATTCACGCATGTCTCCACACAGAAGATGCTTTAGCTGAGAATCGAACAGGACAACGTCTTATTGTGAGGGGACAATGCTACCGCAGCACCACCACCGCAGTGTGTGTATATATATATATATATATATATATATATATATATATATATATATAGACATATAGCTAGATATAGATGGACAGAAAAAAATCATGGACTTGGTACTGACCAACATGAGTAGCCACTGTAGCACACATATAGTGTCATCCTCCTTGTTAAGATCTGACCATAAAACAATCACTTTCAAAATCACCATCTCCCCTGACCTCCCCATTGCTAAGATCGAACAAAAAACTTTTCCAAAGCTGACTACAACCTGCTGAGAGCAGGTATAAGCAGCTTCACAGCCACCATCCCTTCAGTTGAATCAAGCACTAATGTCCAAGCCTACACCTAAAAACTATATGAGCACCTACATAGCTGCATGGACTCAGCAATACACGACAGGACCAAATCATCTTCCTCAAGGAAGAGTAAACCTGTCTGGTGGACAGCAGCAATAAACAGACTCGATAATAAAAGGAAAAAATTGCTGTCCAGGACCAGGAGTGTCCTAGGCAAAAGGGCTCCACGGCGCCCCCCACCACACCATCTGGTGCCCCCATCCTAGTCTACCTACACCAAATAAATACTGGAAAAGTGCCCATACTAGAGCGGTGCCCTAGGCGGCTGCCTAGTTGGCCTATGCCTAAGGCCGGCCATGTCCAGGACCAAGAAGGAGCAGGTGCCAAGTTGGAAGCAATCTCTTCTTTGTCTGAACAAGCAAATAAGGTTACTGGTGAAATCATCTAAGACTTTGAGTCCAAATTGGCCACATCCACTAAGGACAATCACAAGGCCTTCTTCACATATGTCCACAATCACAAAGGTAACTCCCAAATATGTTCTGAATTGGTGATCAAGAATACCACATACATAAATGCCATAGATATAGCCAACCTGCTGGCAGACAAGTTCAGTGAAAACTTTACCCCATCAGTAAACCAGGACATCTCCAGCACCTGCCTCCCTCTACTCATCACCAGGGAGCTGCTTATTAATACCCTCTCAAAGGCAAAAAATAAAGCCTCCATGGGACCCGACAACATTCTTGGCTGTGTCCTACATGAACTCAGGCAAGAGCTCTCAGCACCACTAGGCACTCTATTCAACCAAAACATATGCACTGGCTTCATCCTAGCAGGATGGAGGACAGCCACTGTCATCCCTCTGCACAAAGGTGGAGCATCCACCAATCCAGGCAATTATAGGCCTACCAGCCCAACTAGCCCGATCTGCAAGGCCATGGAACACATTATCATGGTGGAATGCATTAGCATGGACCTTATAAACAAGGACATTGACAACATCCAAACGTTTGATCCCAGACTGTTGGGTTTGGTCAAAGGGAGATCATGCCTGTTAAACTTGATCACCTTCTTTGAAACAGTCACCAAAGCTATGGATGAGGGCAGGACAGTGCATACTGCCTACCTTGACCTAGCCAACACCTTCCACACTATTCCTCACTTGGTCATAATAGATAAACTCTCCAAGCTAGGTATCAACCCATATGTTACCAGATGGATACCTGAATGGCTCACTGATAGAACCCACACAGTCAAAATAGGGGAAGCCACCTCTAGTAGTAGACCTGTAACAATCGGTGTACCCCAAGGATCAGTCTTGGGGCCTCTACTGTTTGGGATATACTTTTCTGAGGTGCAAGCCAAAACCAATGGTTTGTGGCTGACCAAGTTTGCAGATGACTGCAAGCTGGGCACTGTCATAAATTCCCCTAGTGATGTGAACATCCTCCAAGATGGCTTTAACAAAACTAACGACTGGTTCCAGAAGCATGGCCTCAAACTGAATGCCAAAAAATGCATCATCATTCCTTTGGAGAAAATGGTGTCCCCACTATTTATCACATTAATAACAATGTACTAGGCACACAATCAGTCGAGAGGGACTTGGGCACCCAGGTTGATAGCAACCTGACTTTTGACCACAATGTTGCCTCCGTTGTACAGAAGGTTTTCTACATGTCCCACCTCATAAGTAAAGGTATTTCATTCAGGAACAAGAAGGTCATAACATCCCTATACTCCTCCCTTATCAGACCCATTATCAAGTGCAATGCCCCCTCAGCATGTACCTTGCCAAGCACATACAGCAGTTGGAGAGACCACAGAGGTTCCTGAGCAGGAAAATCCAGGGTCTCAAACATCTATCCTATACAGATATGCTAAAAGCCCTGTCCCTCTACTCAATCTCATACAGACAGATCAGAGGTGACCTGTGTCTGGCATACAAGGCCATCTCAGACTCCGCCTTGATGGAGTTGCTGCATATCCGTGAGTCAAATTCCACTCATGCAACCTGCACACAAGGTTTCAACCTGGTCTGTGACATTAATAGAACTTGTTGGTGGGATAGATTTGTCTCCAAATGACTCCCCCTTCTGTGGAATAGACTTCCTTTCCATGTCATGCAGAGTACCTCACTAGCCATCTTTAAGAGGAACCTGGATGAGTGGATGGGAAACAGAAAATATACCCCTGGGATCCCAACTGTGTTCCTGCTGGACAGGGAAAACAGGTGCTGACTTTGTGGGAAAATAGGTCAAATTCTTGGCTAGGCTTATAAGGGCCAATAGCCTAGTATCATCCTATGAACCTATGGGGTGACAATAGTGATTAAGTAAGACATTCAACCAGGCAATAGTGATTCTCCATAACTGTTGGTTTTCACTTTAACACTGACTGGTTACAACAATTAAAAACAGCTGTTCTATGTCTGAAATAATAACTCTATATATTAATATCAAGCAAAAACTGTTATCAATAGGCACTGCAGGAAGTCTATCTGGCACATATATACACATATGTCAATGTGACTATTTCAGCAGTAACAATGATGCTATGACATGCACACTACAAGTAATTGAGCAGCATCATAACTGGCTCATCTGACTGGCACCTGGTGCTGCTCCCTGATCTGGCACACCTCAACACAAAGTTGAGGAAAAGAAAATGGATCTGCTGATCATGCCCCTTAACAACTTGCAATGGGGGTGGCTGCCCCTTTGCTCACCCTAGCTACACTTCTGCACTTGTGTCCCAGTTGCTCAGAAAACACTGTCTGGAAGCCAGGACTTGATTGTCTTTTAGCTTGTATAGCTGATGCTTACACTTGAATTTGAAAATTAGTATGGGCAAGCAGCTGTGGGGAGGAAGCAGGAAAGGGATTTTAGGATTTGCAAACAGGAAGGATGCTTTGGGGTTGCAAAGCAAGAAGGGAGCTTTAAGTATAGGGAACAGGAAGAGAGTTTTAGATTTAGGGAGCAGGAGGAGAGTTTTAGGATTAAGAAACAGTCATGGAATTTAGATTTAGGGAAGGGGTTGTTTTAGGTTTAGGAAGTGATCAGAGACTTTAGGGTTAGAGAGTAGGAATGTAGTTTAGGGTAAGTGAGGGAGGGCTTGAGTTGGGAACTGGAGGTTTTAGGGTTAGACTTTAGGTTCTGGTAGGGCTAGACAGTTTTATATGGTTGGGTGATGGGAGGGATACATAACAACAGGAGTTTGGGCTAGTGGAAATTCAAGCACTTACTTTTTCAAGCAACTAGCAGCTAGCAAGTGTATTACAAGCTAGGAGCATGCAGACACCTGTAGTAGGATTTTATAATCCTTAAGAAAGCAGCACAGTATTTACAATGGGTTCACTGAGGTGCAAGCAGCATTTAGCTAACTTAAAGAACATTTGAGATCATTACCTTTGTAAATAGGACTCCTTGCCACTATAAACATTGTATATGCATACCTCTCAACCTCTTTGTCCAAGAAATCTGAACAAAGCCAAAAATAATGGGGGACAAAGGCCCAAAAACAGGGCTGAATTTTAAATATTGCTCCTGTAAACTTATAAAGTTGCTAGAATAATAGGTTTTGCATTAGCATGCATTTTCCTAAAGGATATGAAGACTCAATTACTTAGTGGCATCAGTCACTAATGATTTGCCAGAAAACCACACATTTTATAAGAAACTTACCAAAAATATTATGTAAAAAAATCTGGGCATTCTGCAAAACTCTGGACAGTTGAGAGGTATGTATTGTATAGCCCTTCTCAGCTACTTGTTATCAAGGTAAAGGTTTCTAATGTGTTAGACCTTTACTGTATGTGTAGTATTTACGTATCAAGGATCATCATACCTCTCGACGTCTTAGCAAAAGAAATCTGGATAAAGCCAAAAATAATAGTGGGACAAAGACTCAAAGTTAGGGACAGATTTTAAATATTGTTCTAGAGGGTGGCCACGGTGGTGCAGAGGTTAGCGTTGTTGCCTCACAGCAAGAGGTTCCCTGGTTCGATTCTTGGCTGTGGTGCCTTCTGTGCAGAGTCTGCATGTCCTCCCTGTGGTCGCATGGGTTTCCTCCGGGTGCTCCAGTTTCCTCCCAAAGACATGCTGTAGGTGGATTGGACACTCTAAATTGGCCCTAGGTGTGAGTGTGTATGTGTGCCTTCTGTGGAAGGTTGGGTACTGGGCTGGCAACTCAACACCATAAAAAACTCCACTGTCAATCATGAGCAGACATGTGATCTGCTGTGGCAACCCCTAACTGGGAAAAGCCAGAAGAAGAAGATAAACTTTGAAAGTTGCTAGAATAACAGCTTTTGCTTTAGCATGCTTTTTCTGAAGGATATGAAATCTGAAGCTCAAATCTCTGTCATTATTTAATGACTTTAATCCTCAATGATTTTCCAGAAACCCCAATTTGTATGAGGATCAGATTAAAATATGAGGCAAAAATCTGGACATTATATAAAACTCAGGACAGTTTTGAGACATATACCTCTTAACTGTCCAGATTTTTGCAGAATGTCCAGATTTGTATCTTACATTTTTGGTCTGTTCCTCATAAAATTTAAGGTTTCCTAGCAAATTGCTGAGGATTGAAGTCTTTTAATAATGGCACAACATATAAGTTACACATGTTATATCCTTCAGAAAATACATGCTATTACAAACGTTTTATCATAGCAACTAGCTACGTTTATAAGAGCAATATTAAAACCTCTCCCTATTTTTGGGTCTTTCTCCCCATTATTCTGGGCTTTGTCCAGATTTCTTGTGTTAAGAAGTTGAGGGGTATGCCCAGTATATATAAAATACTAAAACTACTTCAGTGTATACTGTGACAACATGGCAACGTCGTGCACAAATCTAATTCGTCTGGCTAGTGGTAGTGATAGGAAGACATAAAACTGATCGCAAAACGGCTATATACACGTTGGCAAGCGCAACTGGATCGTAGTTTATCAGTTACCCCCTTTTAGCCGTTATACACCCCCTCTAGGATTATGTTCAGAAGTAAATCCAGGGAGGTTATTAGGAGGGACTGCGTGGGATGGCTTCCGTCATGTCTTACCTATATGATTTCCATGGAAAGGTGACTCATATCTTGATGCAGTGACTGCTTACTACTAAATGAAGTCATACTGCATTTCACCGTTTGCAATCAACATGCTTCAACGCAGCAAGGGGATAACTGACACAAGCTATATTTTTTATCTAGAAATGGTTAACACAAATCCCGATTAATATTATAAAAAGTAGGACAACAGGAATCAGTTTGAAATTCAATGTATTATCTTCCAAACGCATTCAGACTCGAAATGTGCGATATCGGTGGACTATCACAGGTCGTCTCTTCGAAACGGGGTTATAAAATCATCTTATTTCACTTCAAACAGGCTATTGTACAAGGACGTTTTTGTAGTTCCGGTATTGCTTTTACAGGAGTGGAAAAATATCGTTTTTTGTATTACTCCATATTGTACAAAAGAAAAGTAGATTTTGGTACTAACTGTTGTACAGTTGAGGGAAACTACTGAAATTTCACCTGACACTCAAAAAAAAAAAAAACGTTCAACAAACTAGGATATTTGGATGCCAGTTCAACTTTTCAATGTTGGAAGGAGGCTTGACTATAAATGAATCGTACCGCACTAAATCCGCCTTTAGAAGCATGTTACCGTTTTCTAAAAACACAAGTGTGGCTTTAAGTATTTTGGAGTCGGCGGGTCTCATTCTGTTCCACATGTCGCTTCCTTATTTCCAACACTGGCATTACAGCGACAACTATCTGGGGAGAAGTGAACACAGACTACAGCACTGGCTGAGGAACTTGCTCCTGGCACCGCAAAACGGATGCAGCAATGCAAACTCTAACTTGTCTATACCTTCTTCGCCGTTAATAAAAGTGATGTTGCTTGGTTTCTGTCAGAGCGGAGGCATCTCATATATGTACATAACTGCATTTTTCAGTACTAACGTAGTTATGATACTGATGCCGTACCAAATATATGGTTTGCAGTAACTACGATAGAAGTACATTACTGTAAGGTAACCAATTTCTTTTCAGAGAAAATAAGCACAGGCGGAAAATATTTGTTTCATAGCTGAATACTGTTATTATGTTAACTGCCTTGAAGAGCCTTGCCTTGCATTGTATTTCCTCTTTAAATCAACCTGGATAAATTAAGAATATATCTGCGATAACCTAAGCACCAGACCCAGACATATAAACCTAAGGAATTATTATGATCCAGTGTCAAAAACAAGTCTCCACATGCCGTGAATAAACGTTTCCTTTACCCTTTTGTGAGTTAGTAATTCTAGAAGGAACACTTTGTGTATTTAGTAGTATCTGCTAAAGTCACGAAACAGTGTTTTGTTTATAACGAGATACTTATTCGACTGCTTGACTCCCAATACGTTTTTGCATAATACTACAGATGTTGGTCTGGGTGCTTTGTTCCGCTACAACACACCAAGTGTCATTAAACGCCTTAATCCCATCACATACACTGTTTAAGAGAACATTTAAAGAGAACTTTCAAGTTCTAGTAACATTGACAGAAGAAGTGCCTCTTGCTACCCTCTTGTATCTATTATCCACTCACATTTCTATTTGAATTGAGAAATGTTGCCCTAGTTCCCGACGAAGCAAAAGAAACCTGTCTTACAACTGCAGTATGAAAGCAAATAACCTCACTTGTTGAAAATTAGCGTGCAAGAACTTAGCTATCAAGTCACCATCAAGAATGCAGATTTGTTTTAATATTTACTATGCACCAGCACCAAGGGTATCTACTCTAACAGCTAACCATTCTCATAGCAATCAACAGTTGTTAAGACTACTTGAGCAGTTTTCGCTGTACCTTTGCATTTAGGAGTATCTGATTTGTTTTATAAATACTAACATACTTTATAAACTGCTCATTCTGTATACACTAGTTATATAAGCGCCTCCTTTCATAATACTTTCACGGAATACCAATGTGGCACTTTTAAAAGCTACCTGGCTATCACCTGGCACGATCGAAAGCGCTTACTTTCAGCACCACAGCCGTGGACAGGGCTTGAGCTTCTTAACGCACATCACAGCACTATAAACAAGGGAGGGAGTGAACAAGTTACAAACACTCAAAACAATATTTCATGGCTTGTCTCAGGCATAGTACTACTCACATTGTGGCGTCTGGCACTGGCACTCCGAAGTACTATCTAAGCTGGAAATTGCTGCACTGCCGCCTCAGAAAAGATGGCTGGCTAACAGTATGGCTGACGTCAGGAGGATCCGGGCACTCTGGGAAGAGGTAGGCAAAAGACATTGATATGTTATTGATATTATCTCAGTAGTACTACAGAAGTTTAGTTTATGCAGTGTTCGTCCAAATACCACAAAGTGAGAATGTTAATGTAGGCAGAATTGTTAATATCCAAAGGAAACAATAGGGTAAATGAACTCAAGAGCACTCAGAGGTCATCTTGTTAATTTAAGGACTCGTTGTGTCTACCTGGTTAACAAATGTAACTAACTTTGTAAGTTTCAGTGTCTCGTGATTTAAGTGCTGCAGATGTAATAAGTGTACTTGATGAGCAAATTGGGTATCCTTCAGTTACATATTAAGTTTCACACAATGTTATGCTGAGCTAGGCAACATCTGGACAGTCACATCGCCTTCTTGTATAACTAGCTTTATACAAGGAGTTCCTTGCAACTGAATTATGTCTGGTTTTGGCCTCAGACGGGAACTTATTCATGATAGGTAGGTAGGCACACATATACACAGATATAATAGATACACACACACACACACACACACACACACACACACACACACACACACACTTGCGGTTTTAAATTTTACACGGCCTTCTATTGCCCACAGCTAAGATTTTTGTAAAGGAAATATACTCAGATCTAAGGATATGAGCCTTTTATTCAGGAGTGTAGTAAACAAATTCTGTGTTGTACTCACAAGCTCTTAGAGCTACCCCCTTGGACACCAATCACTTAAAAATGGCACATTTCTCAAAATGGTACCCCCCCCCCAAGCACTTAATTAATGTAAGTAACATTTAGATTAGTAATATTGCACCTGTTGTTAAAGATATTAATTTAGACAGTTGTAAACATAAATACAACCTGAAAAAACCATGTTGATATGATGCTCAGAAAAAAAGATGTGCTCAGTAGAGTACAAAGAGTGTGCCTGGATACACCCTTGCTTCGTTCCTTGATTTGCGATACTCATGCTGCATGACTGAACTGAGCCCGCTTTATCTGTGTTTTAGCCACTGTTTTTCCCCTGCCCACAGAGAAAACAGACCAAATAACTAGTAAAAGCGCATTTCTTTTAGCATGCCCGGGAAAATATTTTGGATTACCTTACAGAAGAGGCTAGACAAAATCTGATACTAATACTTAAACAAAACATGGTAGAAGTTAAACAATATTCCCCATCTTCACAAACAGGATTTAATATTAGACTGATGTCTCACCCACCTCACCCAGAGAGCTGGTCCTGTGCAAGTACATTTACGTCACTGACCTATACTGCAGTTAATGAATTGACGTCAGCAGCACTGCTTCTCCATTTCTATAGAACCAGCATTTATTGTTTTGTAATCGTAACGACTTAAAATCAATATTATTTCTATTTGGATCGTTCTGGCAACGCATATGAGCGACATAGCTGCGTATCTTAAAAGTCATTCACGTTGAGCTAGTGACGTCTTTTAGGACTATAAATTAGTTTAGTAAAAACGGTTTCCTTTTCATAATTTAGAAAATGATGTTTACAGTTTCCAGACCACCGCAATATTGTGTTCTTGGCTACACATACGCACATCCATTGGCAATACACCGGACGACCTAATTCCTTCAGTCGTACTTACTATGAAAAGTACAGATAAGCTGTATCTTCGACTCTCTAATAACAGTATACGTGGTAACAACTAAGCAGCTCAATAGCTAAGAGGTAGTTTGGGGCACTTCCACATTTTGTTTGACATGAGTATTGCATTATCTCTTTGGATATCCCATTTCAGGCATTGTTCTTTTTGGGTTTTTTTCAGATCATTTCACTGCTGAAGTGTCTTCTACGTGGGATCTGTATGTGTCCTGTGGTGTGTTTAGCTTCTTTCTAGAGGCTTGCCAATAGGTGAAGTAGTTATCCTTAAAATTGTAAGGGTGGGCCAAGGTATCCCAGGCTCAGATGGACTGCAGAGACATTGAATGGGGGGGGGGGGGTTGTGACAGGAAGGTAGGAGTAAGGATAGGAACAGGAAGGGTAGGGGTTACCAAAAGATAGTTGGGGAGGTAAAGAATGGGATAAAAGGAGACATAGTTAGGATAAGTTCTCCTTCAAGCAGGGCACAGATTAATGGGATTGCAGGGGAAAATAGTATGCACTGGGGGATTGTGACAGGATGGTAGGAGAAAGAAAAGGCACAAGAAGGGGTAAGGCTACCAAAAGGTATTTGGGTAGATAAAAGGAGACTGGTAGTTAGGGTAAGTTCTCTTTTAAGAAGGACACAGAGTAGAAAACAGCAGAACACATACCCAACCTTCCATGTAAAAGCTGACCAATAATGTTGGTCGCACAAGAGTTTGGGAAGGAATTTCCTATTTTTCCCCACTTTTTTTTTTAAGTTTATGCCTTCCCCAGCAACTCGTAGACAGTATAAGTTGGTTGTCACAACAATGTAAGTGGAAGGGCAGACATGGAAGAATAAATTTGCAAGGGAGTGGGCCTGGCTTTGGGGAGGGGGGAAATGAAGGCTTGGACAGCTAGGGTTTCTCAGACTGAATTAGCCCATAGTGTAGTGACTAGGTTGAGAGCAGATCCCCTTCAGCCAGCTGTGTTGTCTGAATGGGGCCAGGGAACTATTGGTTGACTGCAGATCCCTTCAGCCATTGGTGTTTGTTAAACATTTTTACAGGGATTCTGTGCAGTGTTTGATGACCTTATTAGTTTTGCTCCCTTCCACGTTCAGTTTTTTGTTCACATCTGAACATTTGATTTGATCTATTATTAGCAGCGATTTTTAGAATTGGCCATTATCAGGACCATGATTTGAACTAATTGGTATAATAAACAAACAGATGGCTGTGTCTGTTTCCTCTAGTCATGAGTGTGGTGTGGTTATTAATATGTGCATCCTTATTTTCATCCTGAGACTGTGATGGACTGGTGTCCTGCCTAGGACTGATTCTGTAGTTACATTCAAGATAGGCTGCAGCTACCCATGAGCCTGATGGGGATATTGCAATATCAGAAAATAAATTAATGATACCTCTATATCTCAAGAAAGAAATTTTGTTCAAATGAAGCATTATAATTCAACATTAGATCCACTCTGAGCTGCCACTGGTATTTGCTTTCACACCAATATGCCTGGTTTATCCCAAGTGGCCATCTTTCCTAATTTCCAGGGTAATTCCATTTTATGAAAACAGTGAGTTTAAATGTGTTAGGTATTCTGCCCTGTAGGTGTCCCGAGTTCCACTCTCAAGAGATGTACAACCATATATAAGGATGTATTTTACCCTGTACTTGTCCCGATTTCTCCTTTCAAGAAATGCACAACCATACATGAATACATTATGGACTACATCTTTATCAAGAAGTATACTCTGTACACAAGACACCCATTATTTATCATTCAATTGACTTCATACAGTGTTATTAATCCTTGCACATTCTTAGTATTCTCTATAGCCAAATGTACTACTTTTTCATATGCTGTAAGAAATGCAGAATAAAATGCTATAGGTTTTAAGTTTGACAATGGCATGAAAATGCTTTCTGTACATTCTGCAGGTCCTATCATCTACCAGTTTGATTTCAACAGTTATCCACAATTTTTCAAATTTAGATATATGCAATATAGATTAAAGTTTGACCAGCTGAATAACTGGCTCAAATGTCACAAGTGATGATTTAATAAAGGTGTTAAAAAAACTACTTAGTAGGACAGCATAACCATGTCTTTCCAGATGAATGAACTCCTACTAAATATTACCCCTTTAATACTAGAGCTCCCAATGGGAAATATTCCCCACCATACAAGTGGTGATAGGTGTCCTTTCTCAAGTGCATTTCTTCCATTTACATTTAAATCAGTTATGACTACCATCATCCAGGGAAAGCTATAGATTTCAGCCTTACTCTATACCATCAAGGAAACATCAGTTAATCATATAAAAGCATCAGAAACCAAACTCAGTAGGAAGCAAAAACTATCCCATGAAAACCTCACTGACCAAATCCAATAGGAAACATCAGCTATCCAATGAATATCTCACTGATTAAACCATATAGGAAGCATCAGCTATTCCATCTCATGAAAGCTTCACAGACTAAACTCAATAGGAAGCATCAACTATCCCATGAAAACCTCACTGACCAAATCCAATAGAAAACATCAACTATCCAATGAATGCCTCACTGATTAAACCAAATAGGAAGCATCAGCTATTCCATCCCATGAAAGCTTCACAGACTAAACTCAATTGGAAGCATCAGCTATCCCATGCAAGCCTCTCTGATCAAATCCATTTGGGAGCATCATCTGTCCCATAATCCTTATTGGCATTTCACTAGTATTAGCCCATCAGTGGAGGGCTCAAATCTCATACTCAGCACCCAAAATCAAGGGGATCAAATCAATACCTTCTTCTAAGGCACAAGTGTGGTGGAACTAGACCCCACTGTGAACCTGCCTATCTAAAGCCTTCAACCTACGAGACCACATTCTGAACATTTCACAATCTGTGACTTGCTCTCCACTTTTATCACAGTAGGGAAAACTATTGCCTTTTTTCCACTGACCCATTATTTTTCAATAGCCTCTCCCTTGTTTTATGTATTTATTTTTTGATAACCACTTAATATTCTACTTTATCACCATTCTTAATGCCCCCTTACTTGTATCCTTTTTATTATACAGAAAAGCCTATTTGGAGGTTAAATATATCAAGCTCTATATCTGACACATTTACTCTATGTGCTTTGTACCATTCTGGATCCATCTTCTCAATACTTGAGAAAGACAGAGTTATAAAACCTACTGAATGGAATCTCTCAGTCCTATGAGAATTGTTATATCTTCTTATTTTTCTATGCCTTTTGACTGACAGCATGAATCCAAATTAACTTGTTAATAATCATGGATCATATCACTGAGAAACGTGGAATTTGTTTTTTAAACAGCAATATGTCCTTTGTCATCTTTTTGAATAAGATCTTTTCTACGAATACACCTTAAATCATTGCCCCAAATGTAAATTTAATGAATTAGGTTTTCTAAATCTGTAAAACATCTTAATTAGCACAGGTCATAGCTGGGCCTGGTCATCCCTGATGCCCCTTCAGATCAGCTTCCATTTTTTGGTGTTTGTGCCCAATTGTTTCCTACCCAGAGGGGCCCCTAGTCACTTCTTCACCCAAATACAAGTAATAGTGACCAGCCAAGAAGACTGATTTGCACTTTGAGATTCCTGTAAGACTCTTTTTATAAGACAATTTGTGCTAGCACTTACTTGAATAAAACTACATTAAGGACGATACTAGTAATACTACAGTACATAATAGTAATAGTGAAGACAAGTCTCTCTAGACTCCTTCTGTTCCCTAGTGCAGAAAATAATTTACTTTTAACATGCTCAGGTTGTTTTCAGCATTACAGTTCTTGTAAGACTGTTATTGCAAAACAGTATTGCAATAGTTTTTAATACCACTACAGTAAGGAGTAACTGATACTAGTACCACATAGAATACTGATGACTAGTATCTCTGCACTCCTCTTGTCTGCTACCACAACATCATTTTGGTTAATTTTAAAAAGCTCACAAGAGCCTGTAATCACTGTAAGATATTTGTGTTATGCAATGTGCTAGTAGTTGCTTGAGTACCGCTACAGAAAGGAAAATAAAGTCAATGATAATTGTACAATGTATGATAGCAAATGTATGGCTATAAATGGGCTCCCTATTGACATGTCAGTACTCAAAATGTCGATTTCCAAAAATCCATAAAAAGGGCTGAAAAGACAGGAGAAGAGCAAATCTCAAAAATCGCTGTTCTCCTTAAAACTTCTTTTTGCAGCTCCCCTGCTCCCCCATATACCAACTCTGAGATTGCCATACCTTGGAGAAAATGAAATATTCCAAGAAATGGCACCTCAAATTTAGTATACTTAAATCTAATCTTTCGGACATTCAGTCTTTGCATTTTGGGACTCTTTCTAAAGGGTCTAGACATTTTAAATGGTTGCCCTATAGATGACTTGGATCTCTTGCTGTTCAAAACTGTTATACTTAAATACAGGATGTTTCCAGGTAGGCTGTTGAAATGTGAATCTTGAGCTTCTCTCTGTTCTACTCTACTGTACTGTATACAATAACAATCCTCAGATTCATTCTATATAGCCTCTTTCTACTGCAAATCCCACTCTGCTCTAAATTGTAGATCCTGTTCCTCCTGCCTAGGTGGTTTGGTCAATAACTACTTAGACATGAGCTCTGTTAACATAACATCAATTGCCTTTGCTGCATATCCTAATTTTTCTATATTGGCATTTTCAGCCTTTTTTCTCAATCTCCAGCTAATGCCTGGGACTTCGCTGCACCACAATCAGCATACATAGAGTAGAGTGGCATTCCTTATTTACATACGCTGAGATTCCAACATGCTGATTGCTTTCATAAGGTACACAAAGGGCTTAAGAGGATCAGGTTAACCTTCATCTCTATCTCCAACCACCCAACTCCTGAAATTAGAAGAGCCCTATCCAAGAATGTTTTTATATTTAGGCACTTGATATTCCCTCCTCATAATAACTATGAACTCCTCCCATGTGGTAAATATACCACAGTCAGCCAGATATGCAAATTAATTAACCTTTGTACCAGGATAGAACATCACTCCGCTACCCTGTGAAAGGCAAAGTGGTTACTAGTTACAGTTTAATCCACTCTTTCATTTCATATTTTTAAAGTTAAATATGGCAACTACTACCCTACACTTAAAAAATAATCTTGATCCAAACTCCTCAGCCAACTGACTGAGAACTCAAGATGTTAAAGTCCTCATACCGTTATATTTAATAAATAACTACTATGCTTAGTTGTAAGAGAAAAAAATCTCAATTTTTCGGCAGTGCTTATGCAAATAAAAGCATTTTAATACTTTTCAACACTTTAGAAAAAATCTCATAAGCTCATAATTTTTCTTAAGCGTACCTACAAATGTGACTGCATTATAGATGACAACCTCTTCCATTTAGTATTAGACGTACTGCAAAGCTTTCCAATTTTCCACATCTTAGCCTCTTAGTTCTTATAAGCATAGACTGTGTTTAATCTGCAATTATCTGTGTATATGTGAAATTATGTACAGAGACTGAATTTCCTCCTAATCCCCATGAAGATCTTGTACATAATAAGAGATGTATGCTTTTACATTGTTATATCGACAGACAGACTTACCCTGTTATTATTATTATTATTATTATTATTATTACTTTTTTGTACTTTTTGCCCCCACTGTTTGTTAGTCATCAGCCCCTTCAAGCTAATCAATCCATTTGTTCCCCATCTCTGGGGTGATATTCAGTCATGAGGGGACCATCATTTAGACAACCATCAAGGGTGGTTCAAGACTTTTCCTTAATGGCCCTATCTCCCCTGCACATGCTCAGCTAAGCAGGGGACTGGGAAAATGCAATGGGCTGACCACACTGGTCATCTCTCACTTTCACAAGAGACATTGCTAACAAGAATCCATGTCTCTACTCATGAAGCACAGAAGTGTTTTTCCCTGTCTCAACCAGGGCATATGCCCTTCTCCTTGTGTTCTCTGGATGTGTGCAACCCTATCCCCACCATGACAGGTTAGAAGGCTACACCTCCTCACTTCTTTCCTTCTCTGCCTGACTCTTCCAGTGTTAGGGCTGATAATCAAATCCTAGTCATCTAGGTCACAGACAGAGCTCCATTCCTCTCAACCACAGACCCATACTTATACAGCGATATACTTTGAAGCAGTACTGCGGCTACATACAGATTTAACTCCTATTATTCACTAAAGAATGCAGTCACAATGTAACAGCTTCTATTAGTGTACTATAGGTAGTTGCTTATATACCTTTTCCTTTTGTTGGGATATGGACTCCTAGTATATTATTTTTTCTTACTGGGATGTGTGTTTTGTATACAAGCTAAGTTGTTTTACTTTGTGTCTTTCATCTCCCTTTTCAATTGTTTCATAGTGAATTAGTGCTCCTATAGATCTTAGGTTATTTTGCATTTTATATCACATCTCCTTGTTCTAGTATAAAATCCTCAACAATTGTACACCCTTATAGAGAAAACTCTCTGAATGAACATCTACTCATGCTAGTTTTATCACAATACTGCTGGATTAGAATTTAGAGTTTATCTGCTTTCAATGTTAATTACTTTTAAGATACAACTTTGCCTGCAATGCATATGTTAACACTACAATTAGTATGTTTCCTTTCTTCTGCTTTAAATTCATCTTACTTGTGATGCACAATTTGGATGTAAATTGCAACAATTTTGTGCCTGGATCATGGCTGAAATGGTCTGTGTACCAGCCTACCTATCTGGATATCAAAGACATGCATACATTCATACATACATGTACACATATGTACATATAGTCATAAATGAATAAACATACATAAATAAAACAGAAAAAGAACAGAAGAGTTAATAAAGTTAACATAACAACTACTCCATTTGCTGTCACACTACTATGATCTTTCTGTGTTTCTTTTTTTCTAGCCATCATCTAATGTATTGCAGAAAGGTCCTAGATGACCATCTACTAGCCCTCTGAATCAGTCAAGCTGAAGACCCTTCCTTATTGAATCTGAAGATCATCTATACCTGATGGTATGGGATGAAAACCAGCTGACATTAATGCTTAACCTTTGCAAAATTGTCTTCAATGCCAACTTAAATCACAGTCCCTGCAGACCCCTGATCATGTTATGATCACAAGATGTGATAACTGCACTATGTAGCATGTACTTCCATTTAGTTGGACAAATTAACTTCACACACACTTTTACCAAACTGATCCGTCTTGGAACCATTTAGAAAAATAAGCACCCGCTCCTCTGTAACAACTATGCCCACATGTTAGCAAGTGAGCAATGCCTAATGCTCATACAGTAATAAAGTGGTCAAGACCACTAATGTAGCACAAACAGTGCAATCCTGACTAATTTTGTACAAACCTTCTAAAAGCAGAAGAACAAGTCTTTATCTAATGGCAGATTCTGATCTGACTGATATGCCTGCACACAGGCCCAGTTATTCCACAATCTGCTTGCCACCAAATGCTTTGTGAAGTCCACTATTCCCTTATCCTAAAAAACAAACCTCAGAGCAGCTAAATGTAGTTGTATTGTTCTGGCTGCTTCACCTAACTGCTATCTATGAACTAAATACATACCTCTTCTGGCATACTTTCCTTTTGTGATAGCATATCCACAAAGGTCCCAAAAACTTTGCAAGCTCCATTATAAGCCTTCTTAATGCTAAGAGTGTGTGACTCCTGTCAACAGACCTACCTGAATTCTTCAACTTCCCACATCTCCTGTATAATCATGTAGTAGAATTAATTCCTCTCCTAAGCAAAAGCTCAAAAGCTGCATAGCTGAACCCGTGAAAATCTGTCAGCTACCTCATTTTTATTAGGATTATAATATGCCAAGAATTATATATTATTCTTCAGACTGTGGAAAGCTAACCCTTTAAATAAACCCTACACTCTAACATCACTAGCTGACCTTCTGTCAATACATATGCTACTTCCTGTTTATCCAATTGGAAAACAAACTCTTTTGTTCACTAACCAGCAGCCACACCACTGTCACTGCCCAGATAGTCAAGAGTTCCAAGAAATTAATGTTACTTAACATCTCACTACCTGCCCATTTTTTAGGCCATGGACAAGCAAACCACTGTTCCTGCTCAAGAACCTCCATCCCAAATTACTATGATGCATCTGTATGCAATTCAATATCCATGTTTTCAATTCAGTCTTCTTGCCAAAATGATACCTCACTATAACACAAGCAGAAACGTATCCCAGATCCGCAAATTCTGCTTCCTCTGCTCACTGACTGATCTTCATACTATTATTTTTCTGTTCATCTCATTTTAGTAAATTTATCAGGACCCTAGTAAAGGTTCTGCCTTGGACTACTGCTCTGCAAGCATATATGCTCAGATCTACCTGGCTCTGTCAAATAGAGGAATAAAGCCAAAACTAGGACCAAGATTTCCTGAGTTTTAATAACATCTCAGGTGTGTGATGAGCATGGCAAGGAAGGGTGAGAGTGGTTGGCTTATACAAGCTTGCGCATTCTGGGTGTAGGGAGATAATAGTTCCTGGTTGGCTCCCTGCTACCATGTAAGAGGTGCTTTGTACAAAAACAATAGTTGTGAGCCACGAAGGACATGGTCCTTCCAGTTCTTAACTGGAAATGGTAGCTGTCATGGTCATGCGAGTGTTGGAGTATGCATGTGTGAGGTGCAGACATAGGAAACCTTGTGGTAATCCAGATGCTCACATCAGCCATTAGGGAGTGGATTTAAGGTCATATAAGAAACTGCCCTTATGTCTGTTTGTATAAGAGCTATGCCACAGATTTCTCTTATTCTAGTGATGAAGAACAAATGGATCCTGGTTGCAGCTTGATGGTCAGCATTCAGAAAGTCAGAAAAAGTAAAGCTGAGCAGGCCAAACAAAGATACCATGTCAGACTCACCTAACCTCACTTTATTTATTTGTTTTACATCTATTAAGTAAGTGAACAGGTACAAAGACAGTTTTAAGCCACAATGTGGGCCGTGAGTTAAAGGCATAATGCAAGCAGAAAGGTTCGGTAATAAGGTAATACAACTAAGTTTAAATACAAAAATGTATGGAGCAGATATAAATCTGTACTAAGAAAAGAATCATACAAAAGTCAAACAGTAAACTAGATTAAACTTTCTTTTTGTCCTTCATATCTTTCACTTTGTCACTTAATGAGCAAAGCTAATCCTTAGATGGCCTAAAAGACTGACAAAATACCAAAAACTTCAGTCTTTGTTGGTTCTTCCAGCTTGTTCTTCCCACTCCCAGAAAATGTGGTCCTAACTCCTAACATAATTAACCACTTGTTTCCTCCTGTCCTTCACCAGTGAGCAGGAAACCACCAAAATAATACACTGCCCTTCTGTCTGACCCACTGGATACCCAAATCCATTGTATCATCATGTCGAACATTTCAGACATACACCAAATACCCCAGAGGCATGGCTTTGTCACAGAAACACTTCCCTCTGCACATCACGCCAAGTAAGTGCCAATCATGACTACAAATGGAAGCAAATGGAAGACAGCCTATATGTCTAACTTACCAAATGTTGGGGCTTTCACTACCCATATGACCTTGACAGCATCATCTCAAGATGCATATTACACTTTAGATGCTCCTTGTTGATGCCATCATTCAAAGACTTGCCTATTAGATAGGACAACTGGTGAATTGGGTGGTAGCAACAGATCTCTTTCTTGGAACTATAATGAATAACAAAAACCTTAAACTGCAGGAACAAGACAGAATTAAATGGTCTTATATCTCTGCCTGCTTGAACTTTTTTGTAATAGCTCCAAGATACTGCCTCTTTTCTGACCACTGAATTTTAGCAGTTACACTGAGATGTCTAGGTCAGCACACATAAGAAACCACACCTTAGATCTCTGCAATAAAAATGTTCCAGCCCGTTCATTCAGGCTGTGTGCCAGGTATCAGCCTAAGACTGCCCACCTGATTGGGTTCTTAGGTACCTATTCCTCCCCACTCACTTGCCTGGTCCACTACCTCTCCACTCCAAAAGACCCCCACCCACCTCTCTGCTCTCTAATGCAGTTGTCCTGCTACTCTCCTGTGCTGCCAATATCCACTTTCCATAATACTATGATACCATAATACTTAGCAGCTGGAGATTTCTCACCACAACATGAACAGACATGTATAAACTAGCAAGATGGCTACTTGCACCAAATGGTCTTAAAAGCTCATCAGGGTTTGGGAGATGTTCTTTGCTCCTCACCAGCCCCACATGGCAGAGCCTTCACTACTAAAACTGCTAACAAGCTATTAGGATATGTAATGTCCCACTTCAGGGATTTGTCTATGGGCATTTGCTTCCTAACTCCTTCTTCATACATCAGCCTTGACCGTTTACTCTGCATTCCTTGATCTTTTCTTATAATCAGGAAGTAAGAAGGCATTTCAGTAATGTGGTCATGATTCTTCTCTAAGGTAATTGTAATTAAATAAACAAACAAACATCAGTACTCAAATGCCCCATGACTATACCCTAAACCTAGATGTTTGTTGCCTCTTGAGTGCAGCTAATGCTAGCATGAGATCTCTTTCCCTGGAATAATCAACATTCAACAAATTAATGATTTCCACATAAACATCTTTCTAAAAATTTTCCTTGCTCTGCGCTCCACAATATGTTGCATTTGTCAGCTCTCTCTTGTGCTATCTCCATGTCCAAGTTTTAATCTACCATTGACCCCCCCTGCCCATTTTCTGCACTTCTGAGATACAAAAGTCCAAACTGGAAACTCACATCACCTCCCTACTGGTAGCATTCCATCCTATTACAACAGAATGAATTATCGATGCCTCTATTGTACCTACCTGCTTGTGCTCCATAATCCCCATACTTAGCCTAGAGCTTAACCTATCCCCCCATTCTGGCTTTGGAATTTGACAAATACTTCAGTTTATTCATCAACCCTGTCTACTAAGTCTTCCAGTTGTAACATCTTGTCATATTCAAGTGACTCATCATTATCTGTATGACCTACTGTAGCTTCCTGGTGCCTTCAGTCCTCTGGTCTGTGATACACATGGGACAGGCCTGCTCCACTTCTCCAGCCTGCTGCTCTGATTGTCTTTCTATGCTTGGACAGTCAAGATCATCTCTTAGTCAATTGTTGCCATTTCCTCTTTTTGGAACCTCTCTGCATGGCCATTCCCTCTGCTTTTTGTCACATTGCATTGAAAGTTCCAAAGTTTAGGTGGCAGAGGCATCAATTTTCTCTTGCAAATACAGCAATTCATGTATTTCTGCTGCACCAAAGAAACAAACTAACTGTTAATAGGGAAATGTGTCAACCTGTCTATGGTAATTTCAGCGAGGGTGAGAGCATCGAGGTAAATTTGCCAAATCTACTTCTGTGATAGTGGAGTATTCATCCTTCTCTCACTGTTGTGACCTTGAAGTTGGTATATTTAAGTTTGGTGGGTATGGGGGGGGGGGGGTGCAGGGGATATTTTCCCTCCTGTAAAAAGACTGCTTCTGAAGTTCACTCAGAGCACTTTCAGTCAGGGAAATTTGTGCTGGTGACTTGACATCGATCCCTATTAATATATATCTAGTCTCCTTTCACTTTCTGTTGTCTGTTGCATAATTCAGACACCACCCTGCTGCTCAACCTGTTAGTTAACTTTGAAGAGTACATAAATAGCATGAAATGTAGGGGGTGAGTGAGAGACTGTGCTTATGAGGTGGTGGAGAAAGCCCTATGGCTGAAATGCACCCCCCGCTTCCTACCTCTTTATGTCTTTTTTTACCTCTTTGCTGTTTCTTTCTTTTTTGTTTTTTTTTCACTATATGTATGTATGTATGTATGTGACCTTTCTTTTTTGATTGCTTTATTATTTATATTTCTTTTTTTAAAACATATTGACACGGTAACAGCCTCACAATACTCAGTATATCACTCCAATTCCCCAAAAATTCTATGCTCCTTATCAGCTCTTTCAATTCCATATGTGCAGATTTTTTTTTTTAATTTAAAGCTCTTACTGCAGCTATGTCACTACAAGGCTAATGCAGTCTATGCAATGCATTCACAGTAGCTAATCCAGTACCAGCTGAAATGAAATTAGTGTGAATATAAACTCAATAATAAATAAACAAATAATCACTTGCAAACATTTAAATAAAACCTCCTGCTGTCATTTTTACATCATCTCCAGTATTGTAACTACATTCTGATTACCTCTTTTGATATTATTCTACTAATTTCCACAAACTGTACTATGTTCTAAATAGTAAACTGAGACCCTTTTCTACTTTGCCAAAAAAAAAAAAAAAAATGATGGTGACTCCCCCTTAACTTCCATGATATCACACAGTCACACATCCAACATGGTGGCCTTTGGTATGCAAGGCCTCAACTGTTTATAATTCTCAGCACCAAGGTGGAGGCAGAGAAGTCAGGAAAATGTACTCTGTTCCAGAACTATCTTTCTCTGGTTTTGCTTTGAAGTATCATACCATAAGTATTTCAAGTTCTGTTAGTTATTTGTACACGTACTGTAGCAGGACTGTCTATAGCTGACTTCAGAGACTGCAATAAGTTCATAGGTTCATAGGTAGGTACTAGGCTATCTGCCCAAAGGCATTTATAAGCCTAGCCAGAATGTGTTGGCTTTCACTGCCCCCTTAGATTAGTTCCCTGTGCCACTGAAGTGATCCCCGGGGTAAACTTTCTGTTTCCCATCCACTCGGCAAGGTTTCTCTTGAAGAGTGTTAGCGAGGAGCTCTGACTAATGTAGATTGGAATCTTGTTCCAAAGCAAAGTCTCTGGGACAGGAATCTATCTCTCCAGCACGTCCTATTTATTGTTGTGGTGAGGTTTAGATCCCTAGAGCGTGTGGCTCGAGGGGATATGGTTTTCTTTAGGTGGAGAATGTCCATCAATTCTGGGTTGGACATGGCCATGTATGTCAGGCAGAGATCACCTCTGAGTAGGCAGTATACAACCGAGTACAGCTGAAGTTTCTTCAGTCGAGCTGCATAGGGCATCTGTTTGAGGCCAGTGATCCTCTTGGTAAGGTACTTCTGTGGCTGTTGCAGATGTCTTGTAAGGTACATCCCAAATGGTGCGTTGTACTCTATGATGGGTCTGATGAGTGATGAGTAGAGGGACACAATGACCTATTTTTGATCTGGATGCGAACCCTTTTGTGATTCGGTGGGCCACATAGAAGGATTTTTTAACCACTTTGGCAATGTGATTATCAAAGGAGAGATTACTATCTACTTGGGTTCCCAGAACCCTTATTACATCTTCTGTATTTAGGGGACTGCCACCTATGTGGTAGTTTGTGGAAATTTTCTTTTTTCCAGAGGGGATGACTATGCACTTTTTGACATTTAGCTTGAGGCCATGATTTTGACACCAGGTATCCATTAGTTTGCAGTCATCTGCAAACTTAGTCAGCCATAGTCCTCCTGTGCTTGCCTGTACCTCTGAGAAGTATATGCCAAACAGGAGGGGTCCTAGGACTAAGCCCTAGGGAATACAACTTGTACCCGGTTTAGAGTTGGACCTAGCTCCTGCAACTCTCACCATGTGGGTTCTGTCCGTGAGCCAGTTAGCAACCCATCTTGTGATGTAGGGGTTTATGTTCAAGTTGGTGAGCTTGTCTATAATACCAGAATGGGGAATGGTGTTGAAGGCCTTTTTGAGGTCTAGGTAGGCTGTGTGTACCACCTTTCCCTCGTCTATAGCCTTGGTAACTGTCTCAAATAAGTCCACCAGGTTTAGGAGGTATGATCTGCCCTTAACAAAGCTGAATTGGGTAGGATCCAGTGTTTGGAGGTTCCCAATGTCTCTGTTAATGAGCTCCATGATGATGCACTCCATAGCCTTGCAGACCAAGCTAGTCAGGCTTATAGGGCAATAGTTCCCGGGGTCTGTTGTGGCTCCACCTTTGTGGAGCAGAATAACTGTTGCTGTGCACCACTCTATGGGTACATACCCTGTGGAGAGGCTGAGTTTGAACAGTGTGTTTAGGTGAGGGGTTAGTTCGTCTTTGAGCTCATGTAGGACACAGCCTGGGACCGTCCGGTCCCATTGATGCTGTGTTTTTGGCTTTGGAGAGGGTTGTTTTAACCTGAGTGCCTGTGATTTCAGGGGGTCTACATTCTTCTGGTATGGTTATGGGCCCTTTTGGGGGTGAGAGGGGGTGAAGTTTGCACTGAACCTGTCTGCCAGGATGTTGGCAATATCAGTCGGTTCAGTGTATTTTGTGCCATTCTGCACTAACTCTGTGCAGATCTGAGCATTGCCACTTAGATTCTTCACATAGCTAAAGAATGCCTTGTGGTTATTTTTGGAGTCCTTGGCAATTTTTCTTTCAAAGCTAGCCTTGGATGATTTTATGAGGGATCATAGTTTCTTGCTTATACTGATCAGGGATGTCTTCCCTTCTTGGGATTTTACTCTTTTCTGTACTAGTTTTCTCCTTCTATTGTATAGCTTGTTTATGGCAGGGGTACACCAGACTGGTTTCCTTTTCTTGGTGGGGTGAGTCTTGGTTTTGCTTGGGATAGCATGATCCATGCATTCTTGTAGGTGCCCGTAGAATGCATTAGTAAAGGATTTTGCAGCTTGGACAGCGTTATCCTTTAGCATAGGGGCTTTGAAACTTTCCACCTCGGTCTTAAGTAATGTGAAGTTTGCTTTTGACAAGTTTTTCATGGTGGTTTCCTTGACCGGGGGGTGGGGGGTGGAATGTGGATATCCAGAGTGATTTGCTTATGGTCAGATCTAATCAGCGAGGAGATGACCTTCACATGTTGGTGATGACCAGGTCCAATATGTTGTCACCTCTGGTGGGAGTGTTGACCAGTTGATCCAGGGTGTTTGAGTTTATAAATTCTAGGAAATATTGGACAAGGGAGTTAGTACTTGAGTAGTTCTCCCAGTTAATGTTTGGGTAATTGAAATCACCCAATATTAGGGTGTTTGGTAGGGCCTTTATGTATCTCAGTGTTTCCAGAAATGCAGAATGGGGGCCCTGGAACATGGTGGGTGATCTGTAGCAAGCTACAATTTGAATTGCAGTTCTGCCCATTGTTAGTTGCACATGGATGATCTCTGAAGCATCTTGCTGTGCCACTAACCTGGAGGTGTAGGTATCCTTGATGAATATGGATATGCCCCCACCTTTTGTATTTTGGTCCGGGTTCTGTGGCCAAAATGTATGGTATGAGTTGTTGCCTGGTAGTGCTGGGGTGCTCTCTAGAGCCTTAAACCAGGTTTCTGTTACTGCACATATATCAATTTTCTCCATACTGAGGAGTAGCTTGAGTGCATGCATTTTGAGGTTTAGACTTGTGGCATTGATTACAATTACCCTCAGTTTTTTGTTACTTGTGCTATTTATGGTGGTGGGTTTGTCTTTTGAGCCTTGCCTAAAAAAGGCACTATGGGGGTGGCAAGAGCCTTGGCTAGTATTTGAAAGTCTAAGGGTGACAGGTGGAAGCCATCTCTAGAGAAGCAGCGTGGCTTGTTGAGCATGTCATCCCAGGTGGACAGACACTAGATCTCATTTGAATGACACCAGAAACTTAGCCAATTGTTGAAATTGATAATTTTTTCTTTATACCATGGTATCATTATTGGTGAGGGCAGGATGGTACTCATGGTCAGGGTCATACCGGCCTAGGGTATGTGATCAGAGAGATCTTCCATGTCTCTTTTCATGTAGTCCAGGGAGGTACGGCTCAGGTCATTCACACTAACATGGACAATGACAGAGTCGTATTTGTACTTGTTCTGGAGTGATCTGAGTGCTTGTGTTATGTGGCGGATCCTTGCACCCAACAGGCAGCTAACAGTAACCTTCAACTTGTTCAGCCTAATGAGTGGGACGTCAGTGTGCCTGACTATAGAGTCACCTATTACAAGTGTGTTGGGTATGTTATTTTGCCTTAAGGGCTGTGATTGCGTGGCACACTGGTTTTGTGAAATATATGTTTCATGGTTTGTGTTGGGGGTGGAGGTTGCTTGGATGTGTGCTTTGGAGGTCTCTGTATCTTTTGCAGAGTTTTATTTAGAGCCTCCAAGTATGTTTTTGTGTATTTATGTGTGTTTTTTGCCGATGCTTGTTTAATGGGTCTATGTGAGACTGGTGGTGTGATGCAAGTATTTCCCTTCTCCTCTTGACTGTCTGATCCAGTCTTGGGTTGAGAGAGCTTAACCTCCAGTTTGGCTGTATAATTGCATCTCTCGCATGTATTAGTGTTTGGTGGTAGGAGGAGAGGGTTTTCTGTGTACATGAGGCAGTTGTAACATTGCTTCAAAATGCCAGATTCACCAGTTGGACTGGAGAGTACACCTGAAACTGCCCTTTGGACATGCCTAGATAGGTACAGTGAACTGTTTTACTGATTTGCTGGTAAGGTCGAATAGATAGCCTTGTCCTTCTGTACAGTATAGCGGGGGTCTAGTGCTAGGGTTTATAAGTGCTTGCTATGAGTTTTGAGCAAGTGCCTCGCTGAGAAATGAATGATTTGAGTGCTTAAGTTGAAAGTTTGTCTAGTTCCAAGGGAAAAATTGAAGAGGAGACTTTGTGGAGCCGGAAATAGTTATACCCTAGCTAACTGGCGCTGCCCGGTATGCAAAACCAGGCAAATGGGTTTTTATAGCAGGGAAATGAAAGAGAGAGAAATTAGCCCAAAATGCCCAATAAACTACTAATTTCTAGGCTAAAGGCTAAAACCACTCCTCCAGGGACAGATAGGCTGCTCAAAGCTCCCCTCTCTCACAGGTGAAACAGAAAAACTTCCTTCTATCCAAGTAAGGTATGGGCAAACACAGAGACTAGCAACACAGCCCTGAATGCAGCACTAACCTGAAAACTGGACTATACTAGCTTAGAATGGTAGGAAACAAATATATATATTTTTGTTTTGTTTTGTTTTTTCAGAAATTAAAGCAGACATAATCAAAAAACACTTTAAATGCACATCAAAGGATACTTATTGTTATATATCTCAGATCAAAGTTGTAGTCAAGTCCCTAGTAATAAAGTAGAAAGAAACACAAATACAGTAAAAGCAGATGAATAAAGTGCATTTTTTATATATATAAAACAATAGAAAACAAACAAAATGATTTAAACAAGTTACCCAATTAACCAGAAAAAAGCTCAAAACTGAGCCCTGTTCCAGCAGTCTTTAATCAGAAAAGTTCTAATTGCACACTCCTGCCACTAGGGTGCACGGGAACCTTCTCCAAAAAAAGATGGCCTGGATCAGTGCTCAAGTTATACAAACAAAGCAAGATTCAGCAGGGCTGAATCTGGTCTATTCTACAGCAACAAGGAGCACCAATTACAAAAAGAAACAGTTCAAATAAGCAGTCACAATAAGCCTGTGACCAGAAATTTCCAGCTCAGAAGGGCAGAATCCAGCCTCTCCTCCCACAAGAGTGCAGACCACAAACCTTCTTAATGTAAAATAACAGCCCTGAAGCCCAAGTGCTTAAACCAGAACTAATACACTTTTAGAATAGCAGACACTGAGCCTTCAATCAGCAATTCCCAGCTTAGAAGGATGTAAGCTACCTGTCCTGCCACAACAGTGCAGACCACAAACTTTCTTAATGTAAAACAACTGGTATGAAGCCCAAGTGCTTAAACCCAAAGACTTAGAATAATAGTTACAATTTAAACAGGCTAGTACCAAGCAGTAATAAATGCAGCAGAATAAATAACACTGAGTACTTATAAGAAGAGGCAAAAGCAAAACAAAGTAGGAGGAAACACAAATACAGTAAAAGCCAATGAATAAAGTGCATTTGTTTGTTAGTAAAGTACAAGGAGAGAGGAAGGAAGAACCTAAGTGGGATGGCCATCTCAAATCTTCTCTCTGTATTAAGTAGAGTGAACACTAGACTCAGAATATGATCTCACTGTACTCGGTTAAGTCAGCAAATGAGATGGACCCAGAAGGAATGTTCAAAAACAGATTTAAAGGAGGGGTGGGCAATTCCAGAGCCACCAACACTAACACCAAGACAAGAACAGGGAGGGGTAGAGGGGAAATAACTGCAGGGAGACACACAGCACACTATTCAGTGAAACAATTAGGTAGCAGAAAAATAAAATACAATACTTTTAAAACTGCAAGTTTGTACTTAACAGAAGAATAAACTACAGTACTGCAAGTTTGCACTTAACTTCAGCTTCTAATGCAGGTGATTGTAACAAACAATGCACTCAGAAATTGAGCATAAAATGAATTCTCAAACTTTCTGGCTAGCACTTAAAGTACAGAGGAAACCCTCTAGCCTAACAGATAAATATCAGAGAACAAAGAAGTAAGAAGACCACAACTCCCTCTTACAGCAGAGAGACACAAAGCACAATATTCAGTGAAACAATTAGGTAACAGAAAAAACAAAATACAGTACTTTTAAAACTGCAAGTTTGCACTTAACAAAATAATAAAATACAGTACTGCAAGTTTACACTTAACTTCAGCTTCTAATGCAGGTGATTGTAGCCAACCAAGTCACTCTGAAATTGAGCATAAAATTAACTCTCAAACTTTGTGGCTAACACTTAAAGTACAGAGGAAACACTTTAGGATAACAGTTAAATATCAGATAACAAAGAAGTGAGAAGAACACAACCCACTATTACAGCAGAGAGACACACAGCACACTATTCAGTGAAACAATTAGGTAACAGAAAAAGTAAAATACAGTACTTTTAAAACTGCAGGTTTGCACGTAACAGAAGACAAAAATACAGTACTGTAAGTTTGCACTTAACTTCAGCTTGTAATGCAGGTGATTGTAGCCAACCAAGTCACTCAGAAATTGAGCATAAAATGAATTCTTAAACTTTGTGGCTAGCAATTAAAGTACAGAGGAAACCCTCTAGGCTAACAGTTAAATATCAGATAAGAAAGAAGTGAGAAGACCACAACCACCTCTTACAGTAGAGAGACACACAGCACACTATTCAGTGAAAGAATTAGCTAACAGAAAAAATAAAATAATGTACTTTTACAACTGCACGTTTGCCCTTAACAGAAGACTAAAATACAGTACTGCAAGTTTGCACTTAACTTCAGCATTTAATGCAAGTGATTGTAGCCAACCAAGTCACTCAGAAATTGAGCATAACATGAATTCTCAAACTTTGTGGCAAGCACTTAAAGCACAGAGAAAACACTCAAGGCTACCAGTTAAATATCAGATAAACAAAAAGTGAGAAGACCACAACCCCCTCTTACATCAGAGAGACACACAGCACACTATTCAGTGACACAATTATGTAACATAAAAAATAAAATAAAGTACTTTTAAAACTGTAAGTCTGCACTTAAAAGAAGAATAAAATACAGTACTGCAAGTCTACATTTAACTTCTGCTTCTAATACAGGTCATTGCAGCCAGCCAAGTCACTCAAAAATTGAGCGTAAAAAGAATTCTCAAACTTTGCGGCTAGCATTTAAAGTACAGAGGAAACCCTCTAGGCTAACAGTTAAATATCAGTAAACAAAGAAGTGAGAAGACCCCAACCCCCTCTTACAGCAGAGAGACACACATCACACTATTTAGTGAAACAATTAGGTAACAGAAAAAATACAATACAAGAATTTTAAACTGCAGGTTTGCACTTAACAGAAGAATAAAATACAGTAATGCAAGTTTGCACTTAACTTCAGCTTCTAATGCAGGTGACTGCAGCAAACAATGTCACTCAGAAATTGGGCATAAAATGAATTCTCAAACTTTGTGGCTAGCACTTAAAGTACAGAGGAAATCCTCTAGGTTAACAGTGAAATATCAGATCAAAGAGAAGTGTGAAGACCACAACCCCCTCTTACAGCAGAGAGACAAACAGCACACTATTCAGTGAAACAATTAGGTAACAGAAAAAATAAAATACAGTACTTTTAAAACTGCAAGTTTTCACTTAGATGAAAATACAGTACTGCAAATTTGCACTTAACGTCAGCATCTAATGTAGGTGATTGTAGCCAATCAAGTCACTCAGAAATTGAGCATAATATGAATTCTCAAACTTTGTGTCTAGCAATTAAAGTACAGAGGAAACCCTCAAGGCTGCCAGTTAAATATCAGATAAACAAAAAGTGAGAAGACCAAAACCCCCTCTTACATCAGAGAGACACACAGCACACTATTCAGTGACACAATTATGTAAAATAAAAAATAAAATACAGTACTTTTAAAACTGCAAGTTTGCACTTAACAGAAGAATTAAATGCAGTACTGCAAGTCTGCACTTAACTTTAGTTTCTAATTCAGGTGATTGTAGCCAACCAAGTCACTCAGAAATTGAGGATAAAATGAATTCTCAAACTTTGTGGCTAGCACGTAAAGTACAGAGAAAACCCTCTAGGCTAACAGTTAAATATCACAAAACAAAGAAGTGAGAAAACCACAACCCCTGTATCACAGCAGAGAGACACACAGCACACTATTCAGTGAAACAATTAGAAAAAATAAAATACAGTACTTTCAAAACTGCATGTTTGCACTTAGAAGAATAAAATATAGAACTGCGAGCTTGCTCTTAACTTCAGCTTCTAATGCAGGGGATTGTAGCCAACCAATTCACTCAGAAATTGAGCATAAAATGAATTCTCAAACTTTGTGGCAAGCACTTGAAGTACAGAGGAAACCCTCTATTCTACCAGTTAAATATCAGATAACAATGACGTGAGAAGACCACAACCCCCTCTTACAGCATAGAGACACACAGCACACTATACCATGAAGCAATTACGTAACAGAAAAAATAAAATACAGTACTTTTACAACTGAAAGTTTGCACTTACCAGATGAATAAAATACAGTACTGCAAATTTGCGCTTAACTTCACCTTCTAATGCAGGTGAATATAGCCAACCAAGTCACTCAGAAATTGAGCATAAAATCAATTCTCAAACTTTGTGGCAAGCACTTAAAGTACAGAGGAAACCCTCTAGGCTAACAGTTAAATATCAGATAACAAAGAAGTGAGAAGACCACAACCCCCTCTTACAGCAGAGAGACATACAGCACACTATTCTGTGAAACAATTAGGTGACAGAAAAAATAAAATACAGTACTTTTAAAACTGCAACTTTGCACTTAACAGAAGAATAAAACACAGTACTGCATTTTTGCACTTAACTTCAGCTTCTAATGCAGGTGATTGTAGCCAACCAAGTAACTCAGAAATTGAGCATAAAATGAATTCTTAAACTTTGTGGCAAGCACTTAAAGTACAGAGAGAGGAAACCATCTAGGCTAACAGTTAAATATCAGATAACAAAGAAGTGAAAAGACCACAACTCCCTCTTACAGCTGAGAGACACACAGCACACTATTCAGTGAAACAATTAGGTAACAGAAAAAATAAAATACCGTACTTTTAAAACTGCAAGTTTGCACTTACTAGATAAATAAAATATAGTGCAGTAAGTTCGCACTTAACTTCAGCTTCTAGTGCATGTGATTGTAGCCAACCAAGTCACTCAGAAAGTGAACATAAAATTAATTCTCAAACTTTGTGGCAAGCACTTAAAGTACAGAGGAAACCCTCTAGGGTAACAGTTAAATATCAGATAACAAAGAAGTGAGAAGACCACAACCCTCTCTTACAGGAGAGAGACACACAGCACACTATTCCGTGAAACAATTAGGTAACAAAAAAAAATAAAATACAGTACTTTTACAACTGCAAGTTTGCACTTAACAGAAGACTAATATACAGTACTGCAAGTTTGCACTTAACTTCAGCTTCTAATGCAGGTGATTGTAGCCAACCAAGTCACTCAGAAGTTGAGCATAAAATGAATTCTCAAACTTTGTGGCTAGCACTTTAATTACAGAGGAAACTCTCTAGGCTAACAGTTAAATATCAAATAACAAAGATGTGAGAAGACCACAACCCCCTCTTACAGCAGAGAGACACACAGCACACTATTAAGTGAAACAATTAGGTAATAGAAAAAATAAAATACAGTACTTTTAGAACTGCAAGTTTGCACTTAACAGAAGACTAAAATACAGTACTGCAAGTTTGTACTTAACTTCAGCTTCTAATGTAGGTGATTGTAACCAACAAAGTCACTCAGAAATTGAGCATAAAATGAATTCTCAAACTTTGTGGCAAGCACTTCAAGAACAGAAGAAACTCTCTAGGCTAAACGTTTAAAATCAGATAACAAGGAAGTGAGAAGACCACAACCCCCTCTTACAGCAGAGAGACACACACAGCACACTATTCAGTGAAACAATTAACTAAGAAAAAATAAAATACAGTACTTTTAAAACTGCAAGAATGCACTTAAAAGAAGAATAAATTACAGTACTGCAAGTCTACATTTAACTTCAGCTTCTAATGCAGGTGACTGCAGCAAACATCATCACTCAGAAATTGAGCATAAAATGAATTCTCAAACTTTGTGGCTAGCACTTAAAGTACAGAGGAAATACTCTAGGCTAACAGTTAAATATCAGATCACAGAGAAGTGTGAAGACCACAACCCCCTCTTACAGCAGAGAGACAAGCAGCACACTATTCAGTGAAACAATTAGGTACCAGAAAAAATAAAATGCAATACTTTCAAAAGTGCAAGATTGCACGTAACAGAAGAAGAAAATACAGTACTGCAAATTTGCACTTAACTTCAGCATCTAATGCAGGTGATTGTAGACAACCAAGTCACTCAGAAATTGAGCATAATATGAATTCTCAAACTTTGTGTCTAGCAATTAAAGTACAGAGGAAACCCTCTAGGCTACCAGTTAAATATCAGATAAACAAAAAGTGAGAAGACCACAACCCCCACTTACATCAGAGAAACACACAGCACACTATTCGGTGAAACAATTAGGTAACAGAAAAAATACAGTACTTTCAAAACTGCAAGGTTGCAATTAGAAGAATAAAATATAGTACTGTGAGTTTGCTCTTAACTTCAGCTTCTAATGCAGGGGATTGTAGCCAACATATTCACTCAGAAATTGAGCATAAAATGAATTCTCAAACTTTGTGGCAAGCACTTGAAGTACAGAGGAAACCCTCTATTCTACCAGTTAAATATCAGATAACAATGATGTGAGAAGACCACAACCCCCTCTTACAGCATAGAGACACATAGCACACTATTCCGTGAAACAATTACGTAACAGGGAAAA
>NC_056734.1:133024497-133041997 GCF_019279795.1 Protopterus annectens
AAAATACAGTACTTTTAAAACTGCAAGACTGCACTTAACAGAAGAATAAAATACAGTACTGCAAGTTTGCACTTAACTTCAGCTTCTAATGTAGGTGATTGTAGCCAACCAAGTCACTCAGAAATTGAGCATAAAATGAATTCTCAAACTTTGTGGCAAGCACTTCAAGTACAGAAGAAACCCTCTAGGCTAACAGTTTAATATCAGATAACAAAGAAGTGAGAAGACCACAACCCCCTCTTACAACAGAGAGACACACACAGCACACTATTCAGTGAAACAATTAGATCACAGAAAAAATAAAATACAGTACTTTTAAAACTGCAAGTTTGCACTTAACAGAAGAAGAAAATACAGTACTGCAAGTTTGCACTTAACTTGAGCTTCCAATGGAGGTGATTGTAGCCAAACAAGTCACTCAGAAATTGAGCATAAAAATAATTCTCAAACTTTGTAGCTAGCACTTAAAATACAGAGGAAACCCTCTAGGCTAACAGTTAAATATCAGATAACAAAGAAGTGAGAAGTCCACAACCACCTCTTACAGAAGAGAGACATACACAGCACACTATTCAGTGAAACAATTAGGTAAAAGAAAAAAATACAGTACTTTTAAAACTGCAAATTTGCACTTAACAGAAAAATAAAATACAGTACTGCCAGTTTGTAGTTAACTTCAGTTTCTAATGGAGGTCATTGTAGCCAACCAAGAGACTCAAAAATTGAGCATACAATGAATGTTCAAACTTTGGGGCTAGCACTTAATGTAGAGAGGAAACCCTCTTGGCTAACTGGTAAATATCAGATAACAAAGAAGTGAGAAGACCACAACCCCTTCTTACAATAGAGAGAGACACAGCACACTATTCAGTGAAACAATTAGGTAAGAGAAAAAATAAAATACATTACTTTTAAAACTGCAAGGTTGCACTTAACAGAAGAATAAAATACAGTACTGCAAGATTGCACTTAACTTCCGCTTCTAATGCAGGTGATTGTAGCCAACCAAGTCACTCGGAAATTGATCAGAAAATGAATTCTCAAACTTTGTGTCTAGCAATTAAAGTACAGATAAACCCTCTATGCTAACAGTTAAATATTAGATAAACAAAAAGTGAGAAGATCACAATTCCCTCTTACATCAGAGAGACACACAGCACACTATTCATCCACACAATTAGGTGACAGAAAAAATAAAATATTGTAGTTTTAAAACTGCAAGTTTGCACTTACCAGAATAACAAAATACAGTACTGCAAGTTTGCACTTAACTTCAGCTTCTAATGCAGGTGATTGTAGCCAACCAATTCACTCAGAAATTGAGCATGAAATGAATTCTCAAACTTTGTGGCAAGCACTTGAAGTACAAAAGAAACCATCTAGGCTAACAGTTAAATATCAGATAACAAAAAAGTGAGAAGACCACAACCCCCTCTTACAGCAGAGAGACACACAGCATACTATTCAGTGAAACAATTAGGTAACAGAAAAAATAAAATACAGTACTTTTAAAATTGCTAGTTTGCACTTAACAGAAGAATAAAATACATTTCTGCAAATTTACACTTAACTTCAGCTTCTAATGCAGGTGACTGTGGCCAAACAAGTCACTCAGAAATTGATCAGAAAATGAGTAATCAAACTTTGTGGCAAGCACTTCATGTACAGAGATAATCCTCTAGGCTAACAGTTAAATATCAGATAACAAAGAAGTGAGAAGGCCACAACCCCCTCTTACAGCAGAGAGACACACAGCATACTTTTCAGTGAAACAATTAGTAATAGAAAAAAACATACAGTACTTTACAAACTGCAACTTTGCACTTAACAGAAGAATAAAACACAGTACTGCAAGTTTGCACTTAACTTCAGCTTCTAATGCAGGTGATTGTAGCCAACCAAGTCCCTCAGAAACTGAGCATTAAATGAATTTTCAAATGTGGTGGCTAGCACCTAAAGTACAGAGGAAACCCTCTAGGCTAACAGTTGAATATCAGATAACAAAGTACTGAGAAGACCACAACCCTCTCTTACAGCAGAGAGACACACACAGTGCACTATTCAGTGAAACAATTAGGTAACAAAAAAATAAACTAGAGTAATTTTAAAACTGCAAGTTTGCACATAGAAGAATAAAATATAGTACTGCAAGTTTGCACTTAACTTGAGCCTCTAATGCAGGTGATTATAGCCAACCAAGTCACTCATAAATTGAGCATAAAATGAATTCTCAAACTTTGTAGCTAGCACTTAAAGTACAGAGGAAACTCTCTAGGCTAACAGTTAAATATCAGATAACAAAGAAGTGAGAAGACCACAACTCCCTCTTACAGCAGACAGACTCAGCACACTATTCAGTGAAAGAATTAGGTAACAGAAAAAATACAATACTTTTAAAACTGCAAATTTGCACTTAGAAGAAAAAAATACAGTACTGCAAGTTTGTACTTAACTTCAGTTTCTAATGCAGGTGATTGTAGCCAACCAAGTCACTCAGAAATTGAGCATACAATGAATTTTCAAACTTTGTGGCTAGCACTAATTGCAGAGAGGAAACTCTCTAGGCTAACAGATAAATATTATATAACAAAGAAGTGAGAAGAGCATAACCCCCACTTTCAGCAAAAAGACACACAGCACACTTTTCACTGAAACAATTAGGTAACAAAAAAAATAAACTACAGTACTTTTAAAACTGCAAGTTTGCACTTAACAGAAGAATAAAACACAGTACTGCAAGTTTGCACTTAACTACAGCTTCTAATGTACGTGATTGTAGCCAACCAAGTAACTCAGAAATTGAGCATAAAATCAATTCCCAAACTTTGCGGCAATCACTTAAAGTACAGAGTGAGGAAACCCACTAGCCTAACAGTTAAATATCAGATAAAAAAGAAGTGAGAAGACCACCACCCCCTCTTACAGCAGGGAGACACACAGCACACTATTCAGTGAAACAATTAGGTAACAGAAAAAATAAAATACAGTACTTTTAAAACTGCAAGTTTGCACTTAACAGAAGAATAAAATACAGTACTGCAAGTTTGCACTTAACTTCAGCTTCTAATGTAGGTGATTGTAGCCAACCAAGTGACTCACAAATTGAGCATAAAATCAATTCTCAAACTTTGTGGCAAGCACTTAAAGTACAGAGAGAGGAAACCATCTAGGCTAACAGTTAAATATCAGATAACCCAAAGAAGTGAAAAGACCACAACTCCCTTTTACAGCTGAGAAACACACAGCACACTATTCAGTGAAACAATTAGGTAACAGAAAAAATAAAATACCGTACTTTTAAAACTGCAAGTTTGCACTTACTAGATAAATAAAATATAGTGCAGTAAGTTCGCACTTAACTTCAGCTTCAAGTGCTTGTGATTGTAGCCAACCAATTCACTCAGAAAGTGAACATAAAATTAATTCTCAAACGTTGTGGCAAGCACTTAAAGTACAGAGGAAACCCTCTAGGGTAACAGTTAAATATCAGATAACAAAGAAGTGAGAAGACCACAACCCTCTCTTACAGGAGAGAGACACACAGCACACTATTCCGTGAAACAATTAGGTAACAAAAAAAATAAAATACAGTACTTTTACAACTGCAAGTTTGCACTTAACAGAAGACTAATATACAGTACTGCAAGTTTGCACTTAACTTCAGCTTCTAATGCAGGTGATTGTAGCCAACCAAGTCACTCAGAAGTTGAGCATAAAATGAATTCTCAAACTTTGTGGCTAGCACTTTAATTACAGTGGAAACTCTCTACGCTAACAGTTAAATATCAAATAACAAAGAAGTGAGAAGACCACAACCCCCTCTTACAACAGAGAGACACACAGTACACTAATAAGTGAAACAATTAGGTAATAGAAAAAAATAAAATACAGTACTTTTAGAACTGCAACTTTGCACTTAACAGAAGACTAAAATACAGTACTGCAAGTTTGCACTTAACTTCAGCTTCTATTGCAGGTGATTGTACCCAAGCAAGTCACTCAGAAATTGAGCATACAATGAATTTTCCAACTTTGTGGCTAGCACTTAAAGTACAGAGGAAACCCTCTAGGCTAATAGGTGAATATAAGATAACAAAGAAGTGAGAAGACGACAACCCCTTTTACAACAGAGACACACAGCACACAATTCAGTGAAAGAATTAGCTAACAGAAAAAATAAAATACAGTACTTTTAAAACTGCAAGACTGCACTTAACAGAAGAATAAAATACAGTACTGCAAGTTTGTACTTAACTTCAGCTTCTAATGTAGGTGATTGTAGCCAACCAAGTCACTCAGAAATTGAGCATAAAATGAATTCTCAAACTTTGTGGCAAGCACTTCAAGTACAGAAGAAACCCTCTAGGCTAACAGTTTAATATCAGATAACAAAGAAGTGAGAAGACCACAACCCCCTCTTACAACAGAGAGACACACACAGCACACTATTCAGTGAAACAATTAGGTAACAGAAAAAAATACAGTACTTTTAAAACTGCAAGTTTGCACTTAACAGAAAAATAAAATACAGTACTGCCAGTTTGTACTTAACTTCAGTTTCTAATGGAGGTCATTATAGCCAACCAAGACACTCAGAAATTGAGCATACAATGAATGTTCAAACTTTGGGGATAGCACTTAATGTAGAGAGGAAACCCTCTTGGCTAACTGGTAAATATCAGATAACAAAGAAGTGAGAAGACCACAACCCCCTCTTACAACAGAGAGACACACACAGCACACTATTCAGTGAAACAATTAGATAACAGAAAAAATAAAATACAGTACTTTTAAAACTGCAAGTTTGCACTTAACAGAAAAAGAAAATACAGTACTGCAAGTTTGCACTTAACTTGAGCTTCCAATGGAGGTGATTGTAGCCAAACAAGTCACTCAGAAATTGAGCATAAAAATAATTCTCAAACTTTGTAGCTAGCAGTTAAAATACAGAGGAAACCCTCTAGGCTAACAGTTAAATATCAGATAACAAAGAAGTGAGAAGACCACAACCACCTCTTACAACAGAGAGACATACACAGCACACTATTCAGTGAAACAATTAGGTAACAGAAAAAAAAATACAGTACTTTTAAAACTGCAAGTTTGCACTTAACCGAAAAATAAAATACAGTACTGCCAGTTTGTACTTAACTTCAGTTTCTAATGGGGGTCATTGTAGCCAACCATGACACTCAGAAATTGAGCATACAATGAATGTTCAAACTTTGGGGCTAGCACTTAATGTAGAGAGGAAACCCTCTTGGCTAACTGGTAAATATCAGATAACAAAGAAGTGAGAAGACCACAACCCCTTCTTACAATAGAGAGAGACACAGCACACTATTCAGTGAAACAATTAGGTAAGAGAAAAAATAAAATACATTACTTTTAAAACTGCAAGGTTGCACTTAACAGAAGAATAAAATACAGTACTGCAAGTTTGCACTTAACTTCCGCTTCTAATGCAGCTGATTGTAGCCAACCAAGTCACTCAGAAATTGATCAGAAAATGAATTCTCAAACTTTGTGTCTAGCAATTAAAGTACTGAGAACCCCTCTAGACTAACAGTTAAATATTAGATAAACAAAAAGTGAGAAGACCACAATTCCCTCTTACATCAGAGAGACACACAGCACACTATTCATCCACACAATTAGGTGACAGAAAAATAAAATATTGTAGTTCTAAAACTGCAAATTTACACTTACCAGAATAATAAAATACAGTACTGCAAGTTTGCACTTAACTTCAACTTCTAATGCAGGTGACTGTAGCCAACCAATTCACTCAGAAATTGAGCATGAAATTAATTCTCAAACTTTGTGGCAAGCACTTGAAGTACAAAAGAAACCGTCTAACAGTTAAATATCAAATAACAAAAAAGTGAGAAGACCACAACCCCTCTTACAGCAAAGAGACACACAGCACACTATTCAGTGAAACAATTAGGTAACAGAAAAATTAAAATACATTCCTTTTAAAATTGCTAGTTTGCACTTAACAGAAGAATAAAATACATTTCTGCAAATTTACACTTAACTTCAGCTTCTAATGCAGGTGACTGTGGCCAACCAAGTCACTCAGAAATTGATCAGAAAATGAATAATCAAACTTTGTGGCAAGCACTTGATGTACAGAGGTAATCCTCTAGGCTAACTGTTGAATATCAGATAACAAAGTACCGAGAAGACCACAACCTTCTCTTGCAGCAGAGAGACACACACAGTGCACTATTCAGTGAAATAATTAGGTAACAGAAAAAATAAAATAGAATAATTTTAAAACTGCAAGTTTGCACATAGAAGAATAAAATATGGTACTGCAAGTTTGCACTTAACTTGGGCTTCTAATGCAGGTGATTATAGACAACCAAGTCACTCATAAATTGGGCATAAAATGAATTCTCAAACTTTGTAGCTAGCACTTAAAGTACAGAGGAAACTCTCTAGGGTAACAATTAAATATCAGATAACAAGGAAGTGAAAAGACCACAACTCCCTCTTAACAGCAGACAGACTCAGCACACTATTCAGTGAAAGAATTAAGTAACAGAAAAAATACAGTACTTTTAAAACTGCAAATTTGCACTTAACAAAAGAAATAAAATACAGTACTGCAAGTTTGCACTTAACTTCAGTTTCTAATGCAGGTGATTGTAGCCAACCAAGTCACTCAGAAATTGAGCATACAATGAATTTTCAAACTTTGTGGCTAGCACTAATTGCACAGAGGAAACTCTCTATGCTAACAGATAAATATCATACAACAAAGAAGTGAGAAGAGCATAACCCCCACTTTCAGCAGAGAGACACACAGCACACTTTTCACTGAAACAATTAGTTAACCAAAATAAAATACAGTACTTTTAAAACTGCAAGTTTGCACTTAACAGAAGAATAAAACACAGTACTGCAAGTTTGCATTTAACTTCAGCTTCTAATGTAGGTAATTGTAGCCAACCAACTAACTCAGAAATTGAGCATAAAATCAATTCTCAAACTCTGCAGCAAGTACCTAAAGTACAGAGTGAGGAAACCCACTAGGCTAACAGTTAAATATCAGATAAAAAAGAAGTGAAAAGACCACAACCCCCTCTTACAGCAGGGAGACACATAGCACACTATTCAGTGAAACAATTAGGTAACAGAAAAAATAAACTACAGTACTTTTAAAACTGCAAGTTTGCACTTACCAGAAGAATAAAATACAGTACTGCAAGTTTGCACTTAACTTCAGCTTCTAATATAGGTGATTGTAGCCAACCAAGTCACTCAAAAATTGAGCAAAAATGAATTCATTCTCAAGCTTTGTGGCAAGCACATGAAGTACAGAAGAAACCCTCTAGGCTAACAGTTAAATATCAGATAACAAAGAAGTGAGAAGACCATAGCCCCCTCTTACAGCAGAGAGACACACAGCACACTATTCAGTGAAACAATTATGTAAGAGAAAGAAATAAAATACAATACTTTTAAAACTACAAATTTGTACTTAACAGAAGACTAAAATACAGTACTGCAAGTTTGCACTTAACTTTGGCTTCTAATGCAGGTGATCGTAGCCAACCAAGTCACTCAGAAATTGAACATAAAATGAATTCTCAAACTTTGTGGCTAGCACCTAAATTACAGAGGAAACTCTCTAGGCTAACAGTTAAATATCAGATAACAAAGACATGAGAAGATCACAACCCCCTCTTACAGCAGAGAGACACACGGTATACTCTTCAGTGAAACAATTAGGTAACAGAAAAAAATAAAATACAATACTTTTAAAACTGCAACTTTGCACTTAACAGGAAAAATAAAATACAGTACTACATGTTTGTACTTAACTTCAACTTCTAATGCATGTAATTGTAGCCAACCAAGTAATTCAGAAATTGAGCATAAAATGAATTCTCAAACTTTGTGGCAAGCACTTAAAGTACAGAGAGAGGAAACCCTCTAGGCTAACAGTTAAATATCAGATAACAAAGAAATGAAAAGACCACAACCCGTTCTTACAATAGAAAGAGACACAGCACACTACTCAGTGAAACAATTACGTAAGAGAAAAAATAAAATACAGTACTTTTAAAACTGCAAGTTCGCACTTAACAGAAGAATAAAATACAGTACTGCAAGTTTGCACTTAACTTCCGCTTCTAGTGCAGGTGATTGTAGCCAACCAAGTCACTCAGAAATTGATCAGAAAATGAAATCTCAAACTTTGTGTCTAGCAGTTAAAGCACAGATGAAACCCTCTAGGCTAACAGTTAAATATTAGATAAACAAAAAGTAAGAAGACCATAACACCCTCTTACTTCATAGAGACACACAGCACACTATTCACTGACAAAATTAGGTGACAGAAAAAATAAAATATAGTACTTTTAAAACTACAAATTTGCGCTTACCAGAAGAATAAAATATGGTACTGCAAGTTCCAACTTAACTTCAGCTTCTAATGCAGGTGATTGTAGCCAAACAACTCACTCAGAAATTGAGCATAAAATGAAGTCTCAACCTTTGTGGCTAGCACTTAAAGTACAGAGGAAACCCTCAAGGCTAACAGTTAAATATTAGATAACAAAGAAGTGAAAAGACCACTACTCCCTCTTACAGCAGAGAGACACACAGCACACTATTCAGTGAAACAATTAGGTAACAGAAAAAATAAAATACAGTACTTTTAGAACTGGAACTTTGCAGTTATCAGAAGAATAAAACACAGTACTGCAGTTTTACACTTAACTTCAGCTTCTAATGCAGTTGATTGTAGCCAACCAAGTCACTCAGAAATTGAGCATAAATTGCATTTTCAAATTTTGTGGCTGGCACTTAAAGTTCAGAGGAAACCCTGTAGGCTAACAGTTAAATATCAGAGAACAAAGAAGTGAGTAGACTACAAACCCCTCTTACAGCAGAGAGTCACAGACAGCACACTATTCAGTGAGACAATTAGGTAACAGAAAAAAAAATACAGTAATTTTAAAACTGCAAGTTTGCCCTTAACAGAAGAATAAAGCACAGTACTGTAAGTTTGCACTTAACTGCAGCTTCTAATGCAGGTGATTGTAGCCAGTCAAGTAACTCAGAAATTTAGCAGAAAATGAATTCACAAACTTTGTGGCAAGCACTTAAAGTACAGAGAGAGGAAACCCTCTAGGCTAAAAGTTAAATATCAGATAACAAAGAAGTGAGAAGTCTAACCCCCTCCTACAGTAGAGAGACACACAACACACTATTCAGTGAAACAATTAGGTAACAAAAAAAAAAATAAAAAACACTACTTTTAAAACTGCAACTTTGCACTTAACAGAAGAATAAAACACAGTACTGCAATTTTGCACTTAACTAAAGCTTCTAATGCAGGTGATTGTAGCCAACCAAGTAATTCAGAAATTGAGCATAAAATGAATTCTCAAACTTTGTGGAAAGCACTTAAAGTACAGAGAGAGGAAACCCTCTAGGCTAACAGTTAAATATCAGATAACAAAGAAGTGAGAAGACCACATCCCCTCTTACAGCAGAGAGACACACAGCACACTATTCAATGAAATAATTAGGTAAGAGAAAAAATAAAATACAGTACTTTTAAAACTGCAAGTTTGCACTTAACACAAGACTAAAACATAGTACTGCAAGTTTGCACTTAACTTCAGCTTCTAATGCAGGTGATTGTAGCCAACAAGTCACTCAAAAATTGAGCATAAAATGAATTTTCAAATCTTGTGGTTGGCACTTAAAGTTCAGAGGAAACACTGTAGGCTAACAGTTAAATATCAGAGAACAAAGAAGTGAGAAGACCACTACCCCCTCTTATAGCAGAGAGTCACACACAGCACACTATTCAGTGAAACAATTAGGTAACAGAAAAAAAATAAAATACAGTACTTTTAAAATTGCAAGTTTGCACTTAACAGAAGAATAAAACACAGTACTGCAAGTTTGAATGTATTATCAGCTTCTAATGCAGGTGATTGCAGTCAACCAAGTCACTCAGAAATTGAGCATACAATGAATTTTAAAACTTTGTGGCTAGCACTTAAAGTACAGAGGAAACCCTCTAGGCTAACAGTTAAATATTTGATAACAAAGAAGTGAAAAGACCATAACCCCCTCTTACAGCAGAGAGACACACAGCACAATATTCAGTTAAACAATTAGGTAAAAAAAATAAAATGCAGTACTTTTAAAACTGCAAGTTTGCACTTAACAGAAGACTAATATACAGCACTGTAAGTTTGCACTTAACTTTGCCTTCTAATGCAGGTGATTGTAGCCAACCAAGTCACTAAGAAATTGAACATAAAATGAATTCTCAAACTTTGTGGCTAGCACCTAAATTACAGAGAAAACTCTCTAGGCTAACAGTTAAATATCAGATAACAAAGAAGTGAGAAGATCACAACCCCCTCTTATAGCAGAGAGACACACAGTATACTCTTCAGTGAAACAATTAGGTAACAGAAAAAAATAAATACAGTACTTTTAAAACTGCAACTTTGCACTTAACAGAAAAATAAAATACAGTACTGCAAGTTTGCACTTAACTTCAGCTTCTAATGCAGGTGATTGTAGCCAACCAAGTCACTCAAAAATTGAGCATAAAATGAATTTTCAAATTATGTAGCTGGCACTTAAAGTTCAGAGGAAATCCTCTAGGCTATCAGTTAAATATCAGATAACAAAGAAGTGAGAAGACCACTACCCCTCTAACAGCAGAGAGACACACACAGCACACTATTCAGTGAAACAACTAGGTAACAGAAAAAATAAAATACATTGCTTTTGAAACTGCAAGTTTGCACTTAATAGAAGAATAAAACACTGTACTGCAAGTTTGCACTTAACTTCAGCTTCTAATGCAGGTGATTGTAGCCAACCAAGTAATTCAGAAATTGAGCATAAAATGAATTCTCAAACTTTGTGGCAAGCAATTAAAGTACAGAGAGAGGAAACCCTCTAGGCTAACAGTTAAATATCAGATAACAAAAAAGTGAGAAGACCACAACCCCTTCTTACAATAGAAAGAGACACAGCACACTACTCAGTGAACCAATTAGGTAAGAGAAAAAATAAAATACAGTACTTTTAAAACTGCAAGCTTGCACTTAACAGAAGAATAAAATATAGTACTGCAAGTTTGCACTTAACTTCCGCTTCTAATGCCGGTGATTGTAGCCAACCAAGTCACTCAGAAATTGATCAGAAAATGAAATCTCAAACTTTGTGTCTAGCAGTTAAAGTACAGATGAAACCCTCTAGGCTAACAGTTAAATATTAGATAAACAAAAAGTGAGAAGACCATAACACCCTCTTACATCAGAGAGACACACAGCACACTATTCATCGACAAAATTAGGTGACAGAAAAAATAAAATATAGTACTTTTAAAACTGCAAATTTGCGCTTACCAGAAGAATAAAATATGGTATTGCAAGTTTCAACCTAACTTCAGCTTCTAATGCAGGTGATTGTAGCCAAACAATTCACTCAGACATTGAGCATAAAATGAAGTCTCAAACTTTGTGGCTAGCACTTAAAGTACAGAGGAAACCCTCAAGGCTAACAGATAAATATCAGATAACAAAGAAGTGAGAAGACCACTACTCCCTGTTACAGCAGAGAGACACACAGCACAGTATTCAGTGAAACAATTAGGTAACAGAAAAAATAAAATACAGTACTTTTAAAACTGCAAGTTTGCACTTAACAGAAGAATAAAACACAGTACTGTAAGTTTGCACTTAACTGCAGCTTCTAATGCAGGTGATTGTAGCCAGTCAAGTAACTCAGAAATTGAGCAGAAAATGAATTCATGAACTTTGTGGAAAGCACTTAAAGTACAAAGGAAACTCTCTAGGCTAGCAGTTAAATATCAGATAACAAAGAAGTGAGAAGTCCACCCCCCTCCTACAGTAGAGAGACACACAGCACACTATTCAGTGAAACAATTAAGGGTAAAAAAAAATAAAATAAAAAACACTACTTTTAAAACTGCAACTTTGCACTTAACAGAAGAATAAAACACAGTACTGCAATTTTACACTTAACTAAAGCTTCTAATGCAGGTGATTGTAGCCAACCAAGTAAATTCAGAAATTGAGCATAAAATGAATTCTCAAACTTTGTGGCAAGCAATTAAAGTACAGAGAGAGGAAACCCTCTAGGCTAACAGTTAAATATCAGATAACAAAAAAGTGAGAAGACCACAACCCCTTCTTACAATAGAGAGAGACACAGCAGACTACTCAGTGAAACAATTAGGTAAGAGAAAAAATAAAATACAGTACTTTTAAAACTGCAAGCTTGCACTTAACAGAAGAATAAAATACAGTACTGCAAGTTTGCACTTAACTTCCACTTCTAATGCCGGTGATTGTAGCCAACCAAGTCACTCAGAAATTGATCAGAAAATGAAATCTCAAACTTTGTGTCTAGCAGTTAAAGTACAGATGAAACCCTCTAGGCTAACAGTTAAATATTAGATAAACAAAAAGTGAGAAGACCATAACACCCTCTTACATCAGAGAGACACACAGCACACTATTCCTCGACAAAATTAGGTGACAGAAAAAATAAAATATAGTACTTTTAAAACTGCAAATTTGCGCTTACCAGAAGAATAAAATATGGTACTGCAAGTTTCAACTTAACTTCAGCTTCTAATGCAGGTGATTGTAGCCAAACAATTCACTCAGAAATTGAGCATAAAATGAAGTCTCAAACTTTGTGGCTAGCACTTAAAGTACAGAGGAAACCCTCAAGGATAACAGTTAAATATCAGATAACAAAGAAGTGAGAAGACCACTACTCCCTGTTACAGCAGAGAGACACACAGCACAGTATTCAGTGAAACAATTAGGTAACAGAAAAAATAAAATACAGTACTTTTAAAACTGCAAGTTTGCACTTAACAGAAGAATAAAACACAGTACTGTAAGTTTGCACTTAACTGCAGCTTCTAATGCAGGTGATTGTAGCCAGTCAAGTAACTCAGAAATTGAGCAGAAAATGAATTCACGAACTTTGTGGAAAGCACTTAAAGTACAGAGAGAGGAAACCCTCTAGGCTAAAAGTTAAATATCAGATAACAAAGAAGTGAAAAGTCCACTCACCCCCTCCTACAGTAGAGAGACACACAGCACACTATTCAGTGAAACAATTAAGAGTAACAAAAAAAAATAAAATAAAAAACACTACTTTTAAAACTGCAACTTTGCACTTAACAGAAGAATAAAACACAGTACTGCAATTTTGCACTTAACTAAAGCTTCTAATGCAGGTGATTGTAGCCAACCAAGTAATTCGAAATTGAGCATAAAATGAATTCTCAAACTTTGTGGCAAGCAATTAAAGTACAGAGAGAGGAAACCCTCTAGGCTAACAGTTAAATATCAGATAACAAAAAAGTGAGAAGACCACAACCCCCTCTTAGAGCAGAGAGACACACACAGTGCACTATTCAGTGAAATAATTAGGTAACAGAATAAATAAAATACAGTACTTCTAAAACTGCAAGTTTGCACTTAACAGAAGACTAAAATATAGTACTGCAAGTTTGCACTTAACTTCAGCTTTAATGCAGGTGATTGTAGCCATCCAAGTCACTCAGAAACTGAGCATAAAACGAATTCTCAAGGTTTGTTGCTAGTACTTAAATTACAGAGGAAACTCTATAGGCTAACAGTTAAATATCAGATAACAAAGAAGTGAGAAGACCAACTTCCTCTTACAGCAGAGAGACACACAGCACACTATTCAGTGAAAGAATTAAGTAACAGAAAAAAATAAAATACAGTACTTTTAAAACTGGAACTTTGCACTTAACAGAATAATAAAATACAGTACTGCAAGTTTGCACTTAACTTCAGCTTCTAATGTAGGTGATTGTAGCCAACCAAGTCACTCACAAATTGAGCATAAAATCAATTCTCAAACTTTGTGGCAAGCACTTAAAGTACAGAGAGACGAAACCATCTAGGCTAACAGTTAAATATCAGATAACAAAGAAGTGAAAAGACCACAACCCCGTCTTACAGCAGAGAGACCCACAGCACACTAATCAGTGAAACAATTAGGTAACAAAAAAAAAAATAAAATACAGTACTTTTAAAACTGCAAGTTTGCACTTAACAGAAGACTAAAACGCAGTAATGCAAGTCTGCACTTAACTTTGGCTTCTAATGCAGGTGATTGTAGCCAACCAAGTCACTCAGAAATTGAGCATAAAATGAATTTTCAAATTTTGTGGCTGGCACTTAAACTTCGGAGGAAACCCTGTAGGCTAACAGTTAAATAATTGATAACAAAGACGTGAAAAGACCACAACCTCCTCTTATAGCAGAGAGACACATGGCACACTATTCAGTGAAACAATTAGGTAACAGAAAAAATAAAATACATTACTTTTAAAACTGCAAGTTTGCACGTAACAAAAGAATAAAATACAGCATTGCAAGTTTGTACTTAACTTCAGCTTCTAATGCAGGTGATTGTAGCCAACCAATTCACTCAGAAATTGAGCATAAAATGAATTCTCAAACGTTGTGCCAAGCACTTGAAGTACAAAGGAAACCCCCTAAGCTAACAGTTAAATATCAGATAACAAAGAAGTGAGAAGACCACAACCCCATCTTACAGCAGAGAGACACACAGCACAGTATTCAGTGAAACAATTAGGTAACAGAAAAAATAAAATACAGTACTTTTAAAACTGCAAGTTTGCACTTAACAGAAGAATAAAACACAGTACTGCAAGTTTGCACTTAACTTCAGTTTCTAATTCAAGTGATTGTAGCCAACCAAGTAACACAGGAATTGAGCATAAAATGAATTCTCAAACTTTGTGGCAAGCACTTAAAGTACAGAGAGAGGAAACCCTCTAGGCTAAAAGTTAAATATCAGATAACAAATAAGTGAGAAGACCACTACCCCTCTTACAGCAGAGAGACACACAGCGCACAAAATAAAATACAGTACTTTTAAAACTGCAAGTTTACACTTAAGAGAAGAATAAAATATAATATTGCAAGTTTGCTCTTAACTTGTGCTTCTAATAGAGGTGGTTGTATCCAACCAAGTCACTCAGAAATTGAGCATAAAATGAATTCTCAAACTTTGTAGCTAGCACTTAAAGTGCAGAGGAAACCCTATAGGCTAACAGTTAAATATCAGGTAAGAAAGAAGTGAGAGGACCACTACCCCCTCTTACAGCAGAGAGTCACACACAGCACACTATTCAGTGAAAAAATTAGGTAACAGAAAAAAAATAAAATTCAGTAATTTTAAAACTGCAAGTTTGCCCTTAACATAAGAATAAAATACAGTACTGCAAGTTTGCACTTAACTTAAGCTTCTAATGCAGGTGCTTGTAGCCAACCAAGTCACTCAGAAATTGAGCATAAAATGAATTTTCAAACTTTGTGGCTAGCACTTAAAGTAATGCCACGTTTATTCCTTTTCAGCCTATTCACTTTGTACTTACATTTACTTAACCTGTGGTCCTTGATCATGTATATTTGTCTTTGTCTTGTATTCCTGTACCTGGTTCTCTTAACCATGGAACACCATGTATGTATGTTTATCTAGGTATGTCAATTTACTGATGTCAGCTACTCTTCTACATACAGTTTCAGCCTTCCAAAGTTGAGTAGCAGAATCAGAATTATTTTTCTTTTATCTGCCTAATTACCTTGAGAAGATGCTACAGAGTGTTAATATTTAAGTAGATGAACCACTTTTGTACTTATCTGTTGTTTTTGCACTTATGCCACTTTTTCATCGGTCAGTAGCATGATCAGCCTTATTCTCTTATATCTGTGTTACTCCTGATTGGTGTGACCAGGGACATTTGTGAGTTGTTTTTTTCTTTCTTAAGTGTATTAGTTTAGAAGTATATCTTGCTTTTTTGTACAAACAATGCCAGCGCTGTGTAACCAAAACAGTATTATTTCACAGAATAATCTACATGCATGGAGCTTGTGGTCCAGAGGAAAAAAAATATATAACTAATTTTCATATATGGTAAATGTCGGGGTCTTAAAAGAACAATGTTTGGGTCTTCTGTATCCCACTCCAGTAGTATGTGGTGTACCACAGTGCAGATAGCTCTTCCATTGTTGCAGGCATTTAACACTGTGGCACTGGGGGTTTGGGATTTATTTAGGTGTAGCATTTCAAGTAGGACTGGGTCAGACATGGCTTTGTAAGTCAAGCAGAGATCACCTCTAAGTAGATGATAGAAGGCTGAGAACAGCTCAAGTTTCTTGAGTCTGTCCATTTAGGACATGTGTTTAAGGCCTAGGATCCTTTTTGTGAGATAGTCTTGTGGGCTCACCAGCTGTTGTAGGTGTCTGGTCAGGTACATGCCAAATGGGTCATTATATTTGATTATTGGTTTAATGAGGGATGAGTAGAGAAGGATGATGACCTCTTTCTTCCCGGATGTGAAACCTTTGGTTATAAGATGTGCCACATAAGACTTTCTGACCACAGTGGCAATGTGGTGATCGAAGGTGAGGTGGCTGTCAACCTGGGTGCCCAAATTTCTTATGGCCCCTTCAGTGTTCAGTGGGCTCCCATCAACATGGTAATTCATGGGAAGTGAGTTTTTTTCCAAAGGGGATGATAAAGCATTTTTGGCTTCCTTTTTTGGAGGAGAGAGTCTTAGTTCTATTTGGTATGGCAAGATCCATGCATTTGTGTATGTGCTCATGCAGTACATTGGTGTATGATTCGGCAGTCATGCAGCTATTTTCCATTGGCGTGGGTGCCGAGACATTAGCCACCTCTGTGTTTAGGAGCCCAAAGTGAGCTTTAGAGAAATTCTTCAGGATGTTCACCTTAGCAAGGGTTGAAGGTGAGATGGAGATTTCCATGGTGATCAGCTTATGGTCAGATTTAACCAGGGAGGAAATGACTATAGGTGTGTAGCAATGGTCTCCCATGTTGGTGATAACCAGGTTGAGGATGTTGCTTCCTCTTGTGAGGGTTAGAATGAGCTGGTCCAGGGCATTGGAATTTATAAAGTCCAGAAAGCGTTGGGCCTGTACATTGGTACTTGAATAGTTTTCCCAGTTGATGGAAGGGTAATTGAAGTCACCCAGCATGAGAGTATTGGGTTGGACCTTGATAGATTCCAGGGTGCTTAGGAACTTGGAGTGAGAGTCTAGGGACATGTTTGTGGTTCTGTAGCAGCCTATGACTTGTATCGCTGTCTTACCCAGTGTTAGTTGTACCTGAAGTGTCTCAGATGCATTATGCTGGGCTACCAATAATGCCAGTAAAAATAAGGTGTTGCAGTTTGAGCCAAATACTCTTTGTTTTCCATTATGTCATGGATAATATTTGTATAAGTAGTGAGGGCAGAATCTGGAATTTAGGTATGGTGGTGGACTTTAGACTGAAATATGATGAAAATGTAATATTTGTAATAAAAAAGTGGTACTCTGGTATTAGAGACATTCTATGTAGTATCTCTAGTATGATGAAAGAGTTTTAATACCCCTTT
>NC_056734.1:133046997-133051997 GCF_019279795.1 Protopterus annectens
GATTTCCATTAAGCTGTATCAGTAACAAAATCAAATAAGTTTGTTATTAAGACAAACCTGTATACTACAGGACAGTTACTTATTTGTTTTGTATGGTAAAACAGTTCATAACTATTACTGTATTTCACAGTTTTGCAGCATAACTGTCTTTGCTCACCAAGTTATCCAATAGACAAGGAATAATCTTATAATAATATTATAATTACATAATAATCTTATAATAATATGTGTTGAATGAGTTCAAGTCTCAACCAAAGGATCAGATGCATCCTCGTATGTGTAACTTAGTTTGAAATAAAATGGTGAACATGAATATAATATTTGTGAAACACAACTATTGTCAGTGTTAGCTGCATCCTTATGCATAGATTTCCCTCCTGTTGTCTAGCTCTTTCTCTGATTTCCAAATGCTGCTGAAGAGTACTCTGTGTGTGAAGAGTCCATTTAATTTGGTTATACTCATTAGACTACACATATTCCCACATAAAAATAATTTGAAGTAAATTGATGAAGCAGGATCAGAAGACAAAGAAACCTTATCTTCCAAAACCACCAAATGCAGTACAAAGGATTTTCAAATGACAAAAGCCAGTAATATATCCTTTAATAAAAGCACAAAACCTCTGTAGCGCCTCGGCATTAAGCCTTCCAGGAGATAACAATAGTAAAAAAGAACATCTTTTATAAAGAAGCATCAATTAAGAGAAACAAAGCAATTAGACAAATAAAACAATTAAACAATATAATACAATTAATTATCTACAATAAATATTTCTAATTGCATTCCTGGTTAAGTCCACCAGGTGTCAGAGTGTTATACTTAAAATAAAAACAGCTTCTTTGAATAATAACTTATTTTTCAAACAAGTTACATTTGCTGCTTCAATTTGTTCAAGAATACAACCTCTCAGTTCTGAATAAGCTCCCCCATGTACAGAGTTAAAATGGGAAGAAATGGGACTTTCTATCTTGTCATTTTTAATATCACGAATATGTTCCTGCAGTCTAACCTTAAATGACCTTTTACTCTCACCTATATAGAAAAGATTGCAGGGACACTTAAGTGCATAAATTACGCCTATAGTATTACAAGTAAACTCTGCTACCGGTCTAAATTTCAAACCATTAATTTTATCAAAAAACCTAGTAACATATGAACAAATTGAACAACTTCCACATGTCCAAGTACCCAACCTACTAACCTCACTTCCTACATTTACATCAGGTAAGGAAAAAGTTGCATGTACTAACATATCTTTCAAATTACGGCCTCTCTTAAAAGAAATTAAGGGGACATGCCATACATTTTTAAGTTTATGTCTTCCCTTCACCAGGAAAGGCCAATAATACTTTATACTGGCTATAATTTCATCGGATAATATATATAACAAAATAAATGTCCCTACCTCCTTCATTCTTCCTCCTCTGTAATATATTATTATTATGTTCCCTAATATTTTCTTTATCTTCTTCTGGAAAACATAACTTCTCTAGAGCCGTTTTATTAACTCCCAAAGCATATCCCCTACTTTTAAACATTTGGCAGGAGTTAAAAATTTCTCTTTCTAAAATATCGTATTCACTACTTAACCTACTGACTCTTAATAACTCTCCATAAGGTAGGGAGTTTAAAATATGAACTGGATGGCAACTATGTCCATCCAAAAAATGGCCGTCATCACCAAATTTTCTATGTATATTTGTAATAATTTTTCCATTTTTATTATTACCTCCTAGGATCAAGCCCAGGGTGGGAGGATGACATAATGGTTAAGATGTTTACCTTAAAGACACAGGATGCAGTGTTTGATTCTCACATTGTGTAACTGGCTAGGCTTCAAATAGCCCAAATGGGCAGTTAGCCTAGTACGAACCTATAACATTATAAAAATAACAGAGTTACCACTTTGTAAACCTTCAAATCTTAAACCTAACTGATTAGAATTTAGTATATTAACAAAATCTTGTATTAAAAAAAAAAAAATAAGAAACCTTATCTCTACTGATTTGCAAATGGCAGGCACGTCTATATACAGTTAGTGCATACTCCAGTGTGCTGGAAAGCATCAGACCTCTGCCTATTACAATCCATTCTATGTTCAGCAGTCTAAGTTTTATCATTGAAAAATAACTCTAAAATAAAACAGCACTAACAGTCACAAACACAAGAGGCACACACAAACAAATATATATCATAGGATGATTTTTATCAATATTTAATGTAACATTTATGTACAAATGACACAATTCAACAAATAAGCTTTCCAGAATGTGTTAAATAAATTAATGTAAGCCATTAATAAACCCCTAAACTTTTTATGTCTAACAGTAATTAATATTCTACTACAATTCATTCTCCTGCAGACTGATTGGCAGTGATTTATTTCCCATTGTTAATTTTTTTAGAAAAATAATTTGTCCAGTTAGTTATGCCAATTTTCTTTAAACAAATGCTGGAAGATGACCAGAATTATTTTGAAAATAGTGAATAATATAAACTACAGCATATTGTTGACATGAGTTACTAATTTAAGTGAACTAGTGCATGATAAAATGTTCACTTCCATGGGATAGTGATCTGCTTAGCTTTATTCAGATGTATGGCACTATAATCTAAGGACATTAAAATTAAAATTAATGATATTTATTAATATTGTCCAGCTGAATGTAACACTGAAGTTGAAAAACAGCTTCATTTGGTTATTCTTGCTGTTTGCATTATTACCTTTCATCATCATCATCATACATACTAACAATGCATGCCATCCTACTGTGGAACAAGAAATACAATCTGAACATGTTACATTTCCATTTTATGACAATATTGTACAGCTGTGATAGCTTACCTCATGCAGTGTATGAAATTTTACTCATTGTAGCAAGAAATTATAAATTTTTAGACATCTAAAAGATGAAATATTAGTCCAGTAGCAAAACTGTAAAAATGATCTGAGGCAATATGCAAAATGTGATTTGGGGTTAAATGCAAGAGCATAGCTCAAAAGAGAGTGCAAACTGATTGTACTTATCTAGGATGGACCTAAGAACATGCACCAGGTCATGACTGCAATAGTTTCCAAGCAGTAAGGTCCTCTGAAATGCAGTCATAGCACAGAGCCAATTATATGATACACCTCATTAGTCATATACAAGCTATAGGGGAGCCATGCTGAATTTGATAAGAACTGTGCTCCCATATGTAATCAACACTCGTACACATAGCTCCAATTATAACATCTGGCAATAAGTGACATAATGATGAATAAATGTAGTAATGGTAAAAAAGCCTGATACTACACACAGCACACCACCAGAGCCTGTCATTAACATGCCTCTGCTGTCAGTAATATCACAATAAATGCGCTATTATTCTACATTTTGCAAATGTTGGCTGCAAGTAAGAATTCCACAGACAATATACTGCTTCTTTAATTCACAACAATGGGAGATACTAAGTGTTCATATTAGCTGCAAGGCAGTTTATAAGTTTGTTAAAAAGGGGCCGATGATCCCCTAAGGAATGTAAGGGTTTATCAATTATAATTCACTTAGGAAAATGAAGAATAACACAGGATATTACAGGTATGTGACCATTAAAACATCATGACAACAAAACTGATTTTACCTCATCTTGTTCTTGTCTAGTATCTGATTTATACAATATTACTCTAGCAGTAATTTAACTATTATCTGTATGAGAATGGTATGAAACTTTTAAAATATTCATTTTTTTCACAACATAATTAACAAAAGTATGCATAGAAATAACATCAAGAGCAATCAACATGAACTTTTATACAAATAAACAGAAAAAGCAGATACTATCTGCAAAGCCATTACACTTGTTAATATATGTTTGATTTATGCAAGCCATTATCTTTCTAGAATAATTATTGTTACAGCAATATGTTTAATTTATTAATAATAAATAAATCATAATAAGAGTTTGAATGACAAAGTCATATATCTATTAAAGATGATAGTTAAACAAATAATGATGAACAAGATGCCTCTTGAGAACAGTGGAACATGAGATGTTCAGGTTAATTTTTGTTTGGCTACAGTTTTTGTTTTAACTTTTTATTGCATTTTAAATCAATATGAACTAAATTTATAAAAAAAAATCAGTTAAAAACAAATAAAACTATATACAGAGCCTATAGCAAAGATTTACACTAAACAAAGCCATTAATTTTTTTCCAATACATCTCTTATGTTTTTGCAAAGATATTTGTTTACATGTGGTATTCAAAGTTCTGTCATACATAATATACACAATTTGCAGTTCCTTCTTACATACATTTTTTGCAAAATAAATAAACTCTGAAAAAGAAAGGATATTTTTACTTTTCCAATTTCCTGTGATGACTTTCCTGGCAATAGTCAAGATGGACCATGGGAGAGGCACTTGAGTTTTAGGTATAGGTTCTGGAACTGGATTAGTTTTTTATAGTAAATGGGGCTAAAAAATAACATTAAAATGTATTAATATTTTTAATATTTTATTATCTTTATTTCTGCTGATTCCCAATATTTGGGTGTCTGCACCTACTAAAAACATGCAAGAGAACTATTAATATTTTATGAAGAACCACTAAAATCTAAAGTAAAGTATAAAATATAATGAACATCCTTCGTCATCATTTTAACAGAGCTAGTTGTTGTATGACATACAAGAAGCAGCTTTACTTACAGAACAGTACAGCTTGATATTGGAAGTGCATTCAGATTCCTTACACTGTGTGAGAGAAAACATGTCCTTTGGGATCAGCAATATGAAATTTCTTGTGTACCTTTACAAACTCAAGCATTGTTGACAAAATATCTTATGAATGTAGCGACCTGTTTCTGCAGTGTGAAAAGTGACACATAGTCTACAAAGCAATTGACACCATCTCTTTTGCTGTTAACAGTATACACCAAAGCCTGTCTCATAATACAACTGTTAATTCTGTTACATCAGTGCATATTTCAGGAAATGTTATATGTGTCTTAAAAAA
>NC_056734.1:133054497-133091997 GCF_019279795.1 Protopterus annectens
ACACACACACACACACACACACACACACACACACACACACACACATGTTCATATTAGTACAGGATGTTATGATACACATGCACTAGTCTGATGGCTTATGTCAGAAACACTTTCATTATGCAGTAGAAACACCACCTTGGGTCTCCCCTGAGAAGAGGCCAGTAGTCTTGTGGAGCTAACCAGATCAACAAGTAATAAATAAAATAAAATAAATAAGTTATGTTAGTGCCTTTCAGGGTTATATTATTTCACTGCGGACTACTCATCTTTATAGAAAACATAGAACTGCTGATAATTACAATAAGCAAATTAGACAATAAACAGATGCATCACAAATCTACACTCACAAATGCCCCCATATTGTGTGTGTGTGAGTGTGTGTGTGTTTTGTATATATATATATATATATATATATATATATATATATATATATATATATACCCATACAAACATGGACATACATTCAAATGATTTATCCAGTGCTGATCACTTTTCAAGACAACATATACGAATAAGCGGTACAGTGAAACTTAAATTTGGAAATGTGATTATTGTTAAAGTGTTACTTTCTGACTCTTAACTATAAACACCTTCAATTTTTAGGGAGTGTTATGACTATGAATGCGCACAATGTGGCTTATTAAAATCATATAAATCCTGGAAATGAGACCCTTCTCCTAGCTGCTTTAGTGTTTACACATCACTATGACTTGGTATTTTAATTACTTGCAGGGTAGAATTCTCAAATCTTCTATAAGGCTGCCATGAGCAAAAAGTAGGGGCAAATTGTTCGCTACTGAAATATCTGCACTCAAAATGCCAAGTGCCAACAAGCTGAAAAAAAGATAGAAAAGGCAGAAGAACAAATCATGAAAATCATTCTTCTCCTTTAAACTTCTTTTTGCAGGGAGTAAGCTCCCCACACCCCTCCAAACGTATATACAGAAACTGTGAATTCACCATATTTCAGAGAACAGGAAATATTCCAAGAAATGGCATTTCAGACTTAATATATGTAAGTCCAAGCTTTCAGCCATTTAGTCTCCACATTTCCGGACTTGCTCTAATGGGTGATGGCATTTCGAATGGTTACCAGGCTAAACACTGACTACTATTGTAATGATGACACGATGATTTTCCTACTGCAAAACTATGCAGAAGTCTAATATAAATGTGTTTGCAATTTGTATTTCTTATAGACTAGACTGATAATACAGGACCAAGTGTAGATAGGTCATTGTCAGCACTGTATTGGAAGTCAGAAAAAGGGTTCGTCCATTACCTTGTAACAAGTCAATCACCAGGCAGTGGGAAACACCTGGATGTTCTTCCTCAATTATAGCAGTCTCATCAGATGAAAGTTCATTTACCACAACAGCTCCTTCACCAAACAACTGGAATCAGACTTTATTATGGACTTCTGGCGATTTGCCAACCACTTGTTCAATGTTCTGAGTCAAAACCCATAATTCATTGGGGATAGAATGGATACTCAAATTGAGATTAAGATCATTCTCATTAGCCATACCGAAGTTAGGACCTTAATGAATCTTCTTATCATTATGTAATTCATATTCATTGCTTTAAGAAATTCATTGGCTGGCCTATTTATGATGTCATTTTTGTTAAATTAACTTCTTGGTGTTGTGATTTTATTCTGATGAAGTTCTTGGATTAAAAGAACAAAATTGCTTAATTGAATTTGTTGTATTCTATTTTTTTCTCTGGCTTTAGCATCTTGGCACCATTATCTATTGGTTTAAGGGCTTTCTTCACTTTTTGAGTTTTGTGTAGTGCCCTTTTGCTCTGGGATTTATTTGGTTCTGACAAAGTATCCAGGCTATATTCAGAGACTGTGTTCATTTGGGTATTTATGTTGGCTAACCCATACCTGGTCTGCATTGTTGCATCAAATGCAATGGATATAGCTTGCCTCCTAAAACAAATGCATTAATATTTACAGTTAAAATATGCATTAAGAGCAGCTTAGCAGTTAATGTTAGATCTAAGGCATATTCCACATGTAAAATGATATATATTACTCAGGTTTGTTGCACTGTATTTAATAAATATATATATATATATATATATATATATATATATATATATATATATATATATATATATAAAACTATATATATATATATAAAACTATCTATATATATATATATATATATATATATATATATATATATATATATATATATATATATATATATATATATACACACACACACATATATATATATATATATATATATACACACACATATGAATTAATAAACAGCCCTTTAATCATAATGCTTTCCAGTCTAAAAAGCATATATTTTATTTCACATTTCTGCAAATTACTTGCTAGGTGTACAAGTGAAAATTCCTGCAGCATATCTTCATCTCTGTGTGCTAATGAGAAATTCATGTTTATTCACTACTAATAGCATGCCCTATATGAAATTAAAAATTGTACTTACAAATGTTAAGGGCATAGAGAAATTAGGAACATATACATATGTTAAAGATGCCTTGCAAACATCAATTTCTTTATGGAAGAAATGAAAAACTTGATTTAAGCTTTTTTTTGTCTAATACATTTTATTATTTATTTATTATTATTTTATTTATTTTACGTTTTACATTTATTTTACTCAGTTTTGTATTGGAAGGAAAATCAATAATTATATTTTAAGTATTACAAATCTACATCTAATACAAATTTATCTGTCCGCATTTGTTACTTTTCCTAGCCAATGTTTTAATGTGTGTTATCTGAGAAAATGTTATGCAAACTATTTACAAACATATTTACTGTATCACAGAGAAACATTTTACCCATTAGTCAAACTGAACTTATTAAAAAAAAAAAAGCACAGTCATGTGATACATGTGATACATTTAATAATGCCACAGTTGAAATATGGGAATATACTAATTCTTATTGTTGTTATTATTATTATTATTATTATTATTATTATTATTATTATTATTATTATTATTGGTGTCATCATTATGCTTATATTTTTCCTGAAGGGGCTAGTTTCACTGAACCTTATACACATATACATGAGAAATCTTTGGAGAAAAAGCTCTAGAATACAAAACCAGGACTAATACATTTTATAAGAGTAGAAAATTAACAGAAACCTCATGTCCTTGTGATAGAATTGCTGAAGCAGACTTAATATATTCATTTGAATTTTACTTGAAAGACTTGAGGCCAAGAGCAGTGTTTTTTGGTTTTTATTTTATTGTTCTGTGTTTTGCTGTTTCTTTTATTTTACTGGAAAGTAAAATAAATGACCAAGGCCCCTTTTCAATAAGATTCTAGTTACAATAAAATTAATACAAACACAGCAGAGACATACATGCAGACAGTATTATGTTCAACCTGCAGTACAATGTTAAAACATTTAAACATAAACTTACTACTGTTAGACTGAAGACATGCACATAGCCTCAACAGCAGCACAAACAGTATGTAACAATGTCAATAATTTCAAATACCAGGAGAAATGCATAAAAGCCATTTATAAAGCCAAGAAGAAGCATGTTTACTGACATAAAGAAATGCAGTAGGTCTCTCTGCCTAGTGCAGAAAAATCAATTAAAAGACATATATTTACAGATTCAGCATGATAATGGGTTGTGTATACAAAAACCTCTGAGATAAGAATTCCTGCAATACAAAGTATTAATCATAACACAATCATTAGGTTAAATCTTCATATGGCTATTCAAACTTCTGTTGAAGTAATTACTAAAGATGTTACAGTCTAACTTGGATGCCTCTACATTTCAAGGGATGACCTTAACATGTCTCTTCAACTGGTAGTGCCATGGCAGTTGTGACTCAGGAAATCACAAAAAGATACATATGAATAAATGAGCTCAATTTGGTCACTCTTGTTATAAATACTGATATCTACCTACCTATACATATAGCTATCTATGCAATAAGACATGAAGGATGTGCATGGTAGAGACATTGCCACATGCCCAGGGCTGCTATGAAGAACAAGCTTTCTTATCTGATGTCTTACAATTGCTTGGCATATGACCATGCAGTAATAACTGGCCACACATACCCCCAAACACCTTTGAATTTTCGTAGCTCCCATTTTACATATAGTAGTTTATGTATAATAATAATTATTTCTTTTATAGTGTATTTTAATGCAAACAGTTTATCCGCACATTTTAACTAATTTCTGTGCAAGTTTATATCTTTTTAACAGTGCTGAATGTTGGTATGACATTTTTAGGCCAGTCATTTTAAAAGACTCTCCTGTCAAAATGATGGCTTTATTGAGCAATTCCATTCATAAAGGTTGTTTCAGATTTTTTTTCAGAAATCACATTCTGGAACAGCATTGCAAAATTGGGATGGTGGCCCAGTGTTTAAGGTGTTTGCCTTACAAACACAAGGTGCAGGGTTTGAGTCTCACAAGGGATAATTGGCTAGGCTTACAATGGCTCATAAGGGCAGTTAACCTTGTACTAAGCTATGAACAACTTCAGGGTCATAATGTAGAAGGTAATGATCCACAGATGGTATAGTGTAAAAACTGATCTATTTTTAAGGGGATCTTTTTTTATAAATTAATTTTGTTAAAATAATAAATTGAACATCACATGTAAATAGATAAAGCAATCAGCAATACAACTTATTCACACAGCTGCCACACATGCTCCATTCTAATAACCTAGCTTAGCCCAAAGCTACACTATGACAGGAAAAAAAACACAGTAGTTCATCATATTAATTTCTGACCATATTTTATTAAACTTTACATTACCTTATAAGATATATGCACATACACACTGTGTATAATGCTTTCCAGTTCTCTGAATCCCCTTACAAGTTCTTAAAAATACATGTTAGAAAGACAGCCATGTTTGGTAATATGGTTTCTTTTAGCATAATGACCAACACCCAAAAAGCAATACTGTCCCCAACCAGGAACTTGCATTCCATTGCTCAGTATACATTGGTTATGCTCTTATCCCATACTGAAGTTACATATTTGCATGATGACCATGTTGTATGTAACTGATCTATCTGAAGCTCATTACATCTCCATGAATTAGTAGAGATATGTCTGCCACTTGATACCAGCTACACCGGAGTATAATGCAGTCTGTACTAGTACCCAAATGTTGTTTCACTTATTTTGTTATTTTGTAATAAAGTTAACTAGATCAGTACCTTCTAATTCTTGCATTAAACCCAGAACTCTAACATTCCTTCTCCATGCCATACTTTCTATATTGGCGAGCTTTGATTCCAGTTTGCATGACTTTACTTTTGTTGTGCTTGCAGCATGGTGATGCAGACCTTCTGTCTCATTCTGTGGTCTTCAAACCCCTAATTGTATCATTACAGCATCACTGTGACCTCCTTCTACTAGAGTTTATGGTTAGAGGTCATGTTTCTAATTACCTACTGCTCTAATATCACTTGCTGCATTAGTGTGGTTGAGTCCATTGATGTTCTGATGTACTTCATGTCTTCCCTTAAAGTGGTTAACATGGAGACCATATTGCATCCATGAATCTTTCCAGTAAGGTTGGCTCAGTTTTTACCTTTGTGGGATCTAGCATGCCAGATGATGAGTTTTGTGGTTCGCTATGGAGCATCAAAACACAACAACCTGACAAGCCATATCATAAAACACAAATACCCTCAAAAAAAAAAAAAAAAAAAAAAAAAAAACTAGGGTGAAAATTCAGTCTGTAAGAATTTTTTTGCAGGGGTCAAGCCCCTCACCCTTATGTGATGGGAAAGCCCTTCACAACCCCAAATGTATATATGCCAACTCAATAACCACAAATACAAAGGGAAAATTTTCCCAAAGCAGAATAATCATTGCTGGTACACTTACAGAAATTAAAGCTGCAATGATTTCCCATAGAAAACAGTCATTAGTGTTTGGATCGTTGGTGTTTTGTGACTCATTTACCTAATGCTCTCGGAATGATAACTCAGTGACCTGTAGATATACTGAGTTTTACAGATAAGCAGGCATCCCAATACACATCAAATGCCTTTTGATTATTACTAGAGTTATTTATGCGTTTTCCCAGGTTGCAAAGAGAGGAGCTAACCATAAACACATCCTCATTTTCAATGAACCCATGTGTGCCCCCAGAATAGTTTATGTGTTAGCGAAGATATTGGAGTTTTCTTATAACAGTATATTAAAACAATCCATTTTAACACTCTATCTGCTTTCTAATGGCATGCTTGTGTACTCAGTTTCTCTGGTAGCAGTTTTTACTTCTAGCCTGTGTCTGTTCCCCATTTTTGGAGGTATTTTCTGCTTTTTCCCCTTAAAGTTATGAGGAAGTTGACTTGAAAAACTTTTTCAGTTGAGATCATTGTTAATGATAAGAGGAAAAAATGGGTGCCTGTGAGACTTTTAAAGTCTGTAAGGGACTTGTGACTAAATGTGAATTTTAGGTGGTCTGCTCTACATTGCTCCCATGGGGTAGAATAACTTTGAGTTTAATGCATAGGTAACTAGTAATATGATAGTTCAGTGTGTTTCTTGCTCATTTTATAAATTCATTCAATTTATTTTGCTGTGAAACACAGCAGTAATATAGAGGATTATGAGTGGATCACCCATCATAACCTGCTTTTTATATTTTAGAGATATGGATGCCAAGAAATCCATGTTGAGAACACATGACTAAGGGTTACGATCAGAGACCCAGTCATAACTTTTTGTAGTGCATGGAGCTTTATCTGCTTCATGTACTACTAGTTACAGGAAAAAAAGAAAAAGCTAAGTGTTTGCTGGCTTTCAAAGCCATAAAGCACTTAGAAAGTGCTATCAGGAAGACAGTGGAACAGTCTCTTGTCATTACACTCACCTTGCCACGCCTCTCAACTGTCCAGATTTTCACAGGTTATCCAGATTATTGCCTCATATTTTTTGCTCTGTTCCTCATAAAAATCTGTAATTTTCAAACAAATCTCTGAGGACTGAAATCATTAATAATGACATACATTTGAGTTAATCCAAAGACAGGTAGCTCAAAATGAGAAAAAGGTGAGCTTGAGCATAAGAAATCAATACAGTAAACTGTCAGTTAACTGGAACTCAAGCAACCAGAACTCTCAAGCAACCAGAAAAAAAAATCAAAGAAATACAGTACAATTTTCATGTGTTGTACTTTCTGTTTCCCCCTGAAGAAACACACCTTACATTTTTTTAGAGTTTTAGAGTCTTAAAAAGGAAGATAGGAATACATTCACTCTCTCCCCAACCTAAGAACAAGTCAAACCAAACAAATAGTATTGGGTACAGTATTAGTTAGGCCTATTTTTAACAGTATCCTCAAGCAACCAGAAACTACAGTTATCTGGCATCTACCAATCCCCATGGTGCCAGTTAACCGAGAGTTTACAGTATAACAAACAACGCACAGCTCAAGGACACCATGAACAAGAAGGTTATTCAATAAATATAAGCTTTTGCATAACAGTGTTTCCTCAGATATACTAAAAAGTATATCTGAGGAAGCACTATTGTGCAAAAACTTCTATTCTGACAAATTTTTAAGTTTATAACAGGAAGTCAGAGACACATTACTGGTACAGACAACTGTTAGAAAGCTGTTTTTATTCTACTGCTGTCATTCGGTGGTCAGTGCTGGCAGATTTGACTACTTAGCATGAGACTCAAGCTTAACAAGTTAAGGTGGGGCTGCTTAACATTTGTTAAGATCAGGTCTTGCACTATAGTAGCGCTTAACTGATCCGTCTCTGAATATCAGAGTGTAATCACTGCACTTCATGCACTACAAATCTGTCAATATTAGTATTTTTTAAAGCTGAAGCAAATATACTTGTTTTAAAGCTGTAAACTATTGCCACATCTGATTTATTTTGCTAGAAAATTGAAACTGGTGATGTCATAACTCATGAATATTAGACATGTAAATTTTCAATCAGTGCATTTGAAGGTTTCATGGCACTGAATTATTAGTTTGTTCACTTCTTTCAAACTACCATGACTATGCATATTAGATTTCAGCATTACCATTACTGCTGTATTTGAAACATGTTAAATTACTGGTGGCTAACTTACTCTGAATATTATAAAGACCAGCTAACAGAATAAAACAGAAAAAATATTAAAATATTGTTTTTATTAAAGGAAACATCATATTGCATGAGCTAGAAATACAACACCACAGTATACTTAAGTACTGTGAGACTTATCTTTCATATAAATAAGGTATGTAAACCAATCCCTAAACAACAACGTTCAGAAACAATTACATTGCTGGCCACACAGTAAACATATGAATGACAAAAAAGAGATTACATTATTACCATCATCATCATCATCATCATCATCATCAAAAGTAAATTCAGTCCTGAAAACAGGTATTAGCTGTTGGGGTCTTGGTGTGTGAGGTGAATGCTAGCTCAGTACCAGTGCTCCTCCATTCTCATATTATCTACTTGCTGTTATTTCACCTATTGCCTTTGTACACCTTCTTGTTTCAAGCTCTCCTACATAATATTCACATTTCCTAACAGAAGAGGAATGTGAGACATACTTGTTGAAACTGTTATCTATAAATTTCTCTTTGGGTATTTCTGTTGTTCATTAAAATTAATTTCCATGTTTCAATATTGTGGAATCATAGAATGCATGTCCATGAACTGAATGCCAAATATATGTATTTCAAGGAATTTTATATGCAATAGCAAAGCCCGGTAAAATTAAATTTCAGCACTTATGATCACACATCAAGACCCAAAGTGCAAAATGCATGCAAAGTGCTAAAACTGCAAAGACACCTATAAACACTGGCATTGTTAGACAAAAGTAAGCATGTTTTATTATAAGCTACGTTGCTAGATTAATGCCTTGAAGCATTACTATTTTATGGAAACGTTGTTAAGATGTTCAATGAAGCACTATATTACATCCAGCATGTTTGTTTGAATACATAAACTATGTTGCACAGCTGCACATAGCTATTTTCATCATGAAATTTAAAAAATATATACAGAATGAAAAGGACCCATCTCTTAACAGAGAGTTATGCTTTGCAAGCTCACACTAACCCTCTGTATAACCATCACATCTTTTTACCTTACTGTTAAATGATATTAAAACTGCATTTTGTGCAAGTGACTACACTTCTACAGCATCTGTGTGGGGGGCTTTACACATGTACCCCTCTTTGCTTATATATATATATATATATATATATATATATATATATATATATATATATATATACTGATTTAACAACATGCTAAAAATAGCAACAGTTAATTCAATAGGCATGGCTTCAAAAATACTACACTTCAGTAGCTATGGAAATCAGTATTTTCACCTTGCATATCAGACTTTTGAAAATATGATATTCAGTTCTTTTACAGCTCCTTAGAAAATATAATATGTGTAGGTGTAAGACATGCATATGTCTGCATTTCTTTAATATGAAGGGGTAGAATGTAACTGATTATGGGGATTTTTTCTGTCTTCTCTACAGCCTTGCACATTTTTTTCACATTTTGCTTATACATAGTGTTTGTCATGTTAATACCCTTGAATTAACAACTTTCTGTAGTTTATAAATCTACTAATTTCAGTGTCTTTTTTGGCCTGCATTCAGTCACACAATTAATTACATACATGTCTGTGGAGTTAAAACATGGTGTAATGAATCCAAGAAATAGTATTCCGCTGATGCCATTGACAATCATGAAGGAAAACTGACCACAGTGCTGGATGGGAATGCCAATCCAAATTCTGAATATATCACTAATTTAATAAAAGAAATGCATATTTGCACCCATGTCTGCAAAATAATTTGACTAAAGTGACCATTTGGGCACAGGAGAATAATATGTTGATAAATACATCAAAAACTAAGCATATGAGATTTTGGAGACTGAAAGGTGAATATTTAATATAGCACACAGTGATTGAAATTGTAGACTCATGTAAGGACATGGGTATATGGGTAGATTCAGTTATGAGTTTTTCTAATTATATCAACCAATTGGCTAATGATAGTTATAGAACTATAGGTTGTATAAAAATATATATAAAGTCTAGGAAATCAAACATAATGAAGTCATTGTTTGTTAGTTACATTAGACCCAAACCTGAATATGGAATAACAATATGGAAACCCTATAGGAAAACAAGCATGAATAAACTGGAAAGAGTACAGCAGAAATATACTAAGGGCATCCATGGATGGGAAAATCTAAATTATTATGAAAGACTAAAATATCTGAACTTGTACAGTGTCTCTTACAGATATTTAAAAGGAGATCTTATTTAGGTATATAGGGCATTTAGGGACAACTACCTCTGGGAATGTTTGGGGTTATCAAAAAGTACTAGAGAATCGTCAGATAACCTATGTAGAAGATTCTATAGGAATGAGAAGTGTACTAATTGGTTCTCTGACAGAGTAGTTGATGCTTGGAACAGACTACCTAATTACATTAATGTAAGTACTAGTTTAGATATTTTTAAGAACAGCCTTGACATTTATTATGGGGACAAGTGATGTTCCTCGTGTTTCACTGTTGCAGTCATTACATTAGGGTTATCTGCTTGCAGGTAGCCCTCAGCAAGCCTGATCATCAAAGTCTTGGGTCCTGCGTTGGTTGCTGTCTCTTCGTCCATGACGTCAGGTAGTCAGGGGTATAAAGCATGCAGCCGATGCCATTACATCAGTCTTTCTTGCCGTGCGGTGCCCAAAGCAGAAGCAGTTCACAAGTGCCGGTCGGCCGACTCCTGAAATTTTCTTTTTCAAGTTTCAGAACTGAAGTCTTCAAAAAAAAGCTAAGTACCCCATTGAGGATCCTTTTTCTTGCTTTAAACCGATGTCAGTAAAAGTTAACAATTGTATTTCTTGTGGAAAGCAAATACCTCATAAAGATTTTCATTCATACTGCATTCCTTGCTTAGGCCCAGACCACGATGTCCCTCGCTGTTGGTTTTGTGCCTTATTCAATCCTCATACTACTCATCGTTAGTTCATTTTCACATCTAACTATTTCGGTACTCGGTTCAGTTATCCAGAAATGGCTTCGGTAAGCCATCCAACTACTGACATTCCAAAAAAACATAAAGATAAAGACAGAAACAGACCGCATAGGTCCAAAGCTGCCGACGAAGCTTCCATTAAGCTAGTCTCCAGTTCGCCGTTACTCAGTGAGACGCTTTTGCAGTCCCTGAAACCCGCTACTTCAGATTCACAGGCCTCTACTGAGACCCATTCGGAGTCCGATATGCTGCGAGATGCTTCTTCGACTAAGGAACCTGTAGATGTCTCTACCCTGGATGGGTCCAAAGCAGCTGTGCAGGAACCAGCTTCTGAGGGTGTATTCAGGCCTACTGACTTGCATATCAAACCAACGCCATCTTCTTCTTCAAGGCCTAAGACTCGATCCACGCCTAGAAAACCGATGTCCAAACCACATGGTCAGGCCCATATGCCTAAAAAACAAATGATAAGAATGGCTGAAGACCTTATTACTCTTATTAGGGCAAGCCACCCTTCTCCCTCTAAGAGATCTAGAACTGATTTTCCTTCTGATTCTTCTGATCAGGATTCTGAAATTTCTGTTTCTTCTGATGACCAGGATTTGCCCTTATCTACCTATGAGGATTCGGATGCAGAGGACTCCATTCCCTCTGCTTCCCCTCCAGAAAATTTATCTATTGGTGAAACTTTGCACACTCATAGGGAGCATTTCCACTGGGAAAGCCAGGATTACATTGACTCCAAAAAGAGGCTTAGGGAATTCTTACTCCTGCCTCAACACAGGCCTTTAGCTATCCCCCCTGTACTGGACATTGTAGATGATGCCTTCTTGGAATCTAGCCTGACCCCAGACACCTTATCCCCAGCTCCCAGGAAACCTGACAGGTATTACAGAGTACCTGGTTTTCATAAGTTCCTCTTTAAAAATCCTACTGTGGACCCAGAGACCATTTTACAGGGACCCAAAGGCATTAAGGCTACTACTGCCAAAAATCCTACCCCCTCTGATAGAGATTCCAGGGCCCTAGACAGATGGGGTAAGAAGGTATACACTTCTGCTACTTTGGCCATTAGGGTCTTAAACTGCCAGTTTCATATGTTAAAGTACCAGCAGCATATTATTGGATTACTTAAACAGAAATCAATGTTGATTCCTGACTGTGCTGAAAATAAAGAATTACAGGATTTAATGCATTCTGCTGAACAAGTTGGTAAACATACTTTGCAATGTGGTTTTGACTCCTTAGAGGCATCTTGTAGGGCTGCTGTTACTGGGTCTGTTCTTAGAAGGCATGCTTGGCTTAAGGAGCAAACTCTGTCAAATCATTTTAAAGCTAAATTACTGGATGCTCCCTTAAACCAAGACTGCCTGTTTGGCAACAGAAGAAGTTCTTAAAACTATGGATGAAAAAGCTAAATCTATACAAACTGTTAAAGATTTCCTGCAAGTACAGCCTCCCAGATTTAGTAGGCATTGGCCTTCTAAGAATTGTTCCTTTCCTGTCTCTTCCAGGCCTTCTCAGTCCAAACCCAGGAACAGCAGACCACCTAGGCCACAGTCTCAAGCTACTCACAGGCCTAAGCAGTGGGGGCTCCCACTTCCAAAGCTGGAAGTAGTAAGACACCCCTCTATGCTAAACTGTCACAATGACTTAACCTTAAACCTTCCAAACCCTGCTCAACTGACCGCACCTTCCACACCTTACCAAGCCCAAAAGGTCAGACCTACCCCCAAATCAGTGGGCAGAGGCTCAACAGCAGGTTCTCTCTCTTCTAAGTATCAGGGCTATTCAACCTGTTCCAGCAGAAGAATGGGGACAAGGTTTTTACTCCAGACTTTTCCTGGTACCCAGAAAAGACAACTCCTGGCGTCCTATCCTGGACCTATCTATCCTAAACACCTTTTTGGCAATTCCAAAATTCAAAATGCTAACACTTCACCAGCTGCTTCCCATGCTGCTTACCTGCACATCCCAATAAGGGATTCTTGCAGAAAATGCCTACGCTTCAAAGCAGGCTACATGCACTATCAGTTCTCTGCACTTCCCTTTGGCTTATCTACTGCCCCCAGGGTATTCACAAAATGCCTAGCTCCAGTCAATGCATTTTGCAGGCAAAGAAATATTCAGATATACCCGTACCTGGACGATTGTCTAATTCAGGCAGAAAGCCAGGATATACTATTAAATCATCTGGCATTTTTAAAGAAACTGCTAACCTCACTGGGGTACACCATAAACAAAAAGAAATCTCATCTAGTAACCTGCCAACAAATTGTATTTCTGGGAGCAAGCTTGAACACAACTTCCCAGATGGCCTACCTCACGTCAGAGAAACAAGTTTATCTGACAGCCTACTTCAAATTACTGGCCACAAAGACACAGTTAACTGCATGGAAAATACTGCAAGCTCTGGGGTTCATGGCCTCTTGCATCCTACTAATTCCATATGCAAGACTGCATATGAGGAAACTACAATGGTATCTAAAAAGCCTATGGTGTCAGCATTCTCAGGACTTGGAATCAGTGATTCCTATCATCCCGTGTATAAAGACAGAATTAATTTGGTGGGCAGAGGCCTGCTAACTCAGCAAGGGACTGCCATTCACTCTACCCCCTGCCACCCAAACCCTAACAACAGATGCATCAGACTATGCATGGGGGGCTCACTTGGCAGGGAAGTGCACTCAGGGCAAATGGAACCCGAGTCAAATGCACATGCATATCAATCAAAAAGAAATGTTAGCTATGCAAAATGCTCTGACAGTCTTCAAGGACCACATCCTTCCAGGGCAATTATTGGTAAAAACAGACAACACCACTGTTATATGGTACATAAACAAGCAGGGGGGAACCCACTCATACCCCCTCTGAAGACTAGCCATGGCTCTGTGGAACACAGCCTTGAGCTACCAAGTGCACTTACAGGTTCAATTCCTGCCAGGCAAGCTAAACTCACTGGCAGACGACCTAAGCAGAAATCTCATGGACCCACACGAGTGGAAATTGGAACCAAAGATATTCAACATGTTGAGAAACAAATGGGAGACCCCAAAGATAAATCTGTTTGCCTCCCCTCAAAAGTACCAATTGGACAAATTCTGCACCAGGACTCCCCATAGGCAAGCTTGGAAAGTGGATGCCCTGTCCTTCACCTGGGAAAGCCTCTCAGTTTATGGCTTTCCCCCTCTGCCTCTCCTCTCCAAAGTTCTACTAAAGATCAAACAGGACAAACCAAGGACAATACTCATTGCACCAGACTGGCCATGCCAACACTGGTACCCCCTCCTGCGCAGTGTGTCACTGCTGGAACCATGGCACCTGCCTCAGACCCTTCCTTGCTGTCCCAGCAGGAGGGCCAGATTCTGCACCCCCAGCTTCAAAACCTGGCTAATTACCTGAGATCTCCATTACCATCCCTCAGTAAGCAAGTGCTGGATGTCATTCTGGAGGCAAGGAGGCCTAGTACTAGAAAATCCTATGCTGAAAAGTGGAAAAGATTCTGTTCCTGGAGCCAAACTCAGGGGATGGGCACAACAGTGCCCAGTTTACCGCATATTATTCAATACTTAACAGAGATGCTTCACAAGGGCCTTTCCTTCTCTTCTATTAAAATTCATGCCTCTGCCATTTCAGCTAGGGTTGCCACCTTTTCAAATGGCCAAAGTGGGACATTTTTGGTACAAACATCAGATTTTACAGGCCGACACATACCCACGGTCAGTACAAAGGATAGAACTTAACTTTTTTGCCTAAATAAAAGCTTATTCTTGTAGCATTTTAGTTGCTTATTCTGTTTCTTATAACATTTAGGTATTTTAGATACAGAATAACTGTTTTATGCAACCATTACATAAAATATAGGAAATAATTCTGTCCTAATATCTCAGGACATTTGCCATTTTTACAATTTGTTATCAAGACACAACTGCCCAAAGAGGAACTGTCCCTCGCAAAGTGGGACAGGTGGTAACACTAATTTCAGCACATTTTAATACGGAGCCACCCCTCTTCTCTCACCCACTGCTGAAGCAATTCCTCAGAGGGACCAAAGATTTAAGACCACCCAGGAGAGCCCCTACTCCAGCCTGGGACCTTAACATTGTATTGGAAAAGCTCACTCTACCTCCCTTTGAGCCAGCTGCAACTGCAGAGTTGAAATTCCTTTCTTGGAAAACAGCCTTCCTTCTAGCCATCACTTCAGCAAGAAGAGTGTCTGAATTACAAGCCCTCATGGCAGTGGAGTCCTTCATCATCTTCCATGCAGACAGGGTGTCCATCAGGACCACTCCTTCCTTTATGCCCAAGGTGGTATCCAGTGTGGCCCTTAATCAGAACATTCATTTGCCAGCCTTCTTTTCTAATCCACAGAACAGAGAATGAATACTGCACTCTTTGGATGTGCACAGACAACTTAGATTTTATTTGGACAGGACTAAGCCTCTCAGAAAAACTGAACAGCTGCTAGTTGCCTTTGCTGCAGGGGCAGAGGGGAAGGCCATTTCAAAGCAAACCATTTCTAAATGGATAGGCCATTGCATTAATTTCTGCTATAAGCACCATGGAAAACCTACCCCACAGGGGATAAGATCACATTCCACCAGGGCTGCATCTACTTCAACAGCCTTTCTCAGAGGTGTTCCTACCAGGGACATCCTGGAAGCTGCTACCTGGCGTTCTGTACATACCTTCACCAAGCATTACCACTTGTTTATTTTCTCTAAATCCAGAGCTGGTTTTTCCACTGCAGTCTTGCAGGGCCTAATAGCTGGTCCTAATGCTCTCTAATTGCCTCCTCCCTTCTTTAGCTTTGGGAATCTACCCAAATGTAATGACTGCAAGAGTGAAACATAAAGAACATAGGACAGTTGTGTACACTTACCATAAATGCGGATGTTCAAGTGTATTCACTATTGCAGTACTGGTTACCCTCCCTCTAGCCCCGTGACTTCTATTTGCTATACCTCTCTTCTTGTTTACTGTATTTAAGCTTTCTGGTGTAATTGCTTATAATTGGCGGTGTAACCTTGTATATAATTGCTTCCCATTATGGGGGCATCTGACATCTGGGGCAAGAAAAACTGATGTAATGGTGTTGGCTACATGCTTTATACCCCTGACTACTTGACGTCATGGAAGAAGAGACAGCAACCGACACAAGACCCAAGACTTTGATAATCAGGCCAGCTGAGGGCTACCTGCAAGCAGATAACCCTAATGTAATGACTGCAACAGTGAATACACTCGAACATCTACATTTATGGTAAGTGTACACAACTGTACTTTTTGGCATATTGGCAAGCTAGAAGGGCTTTAATGCCCATGCTTGAAACATTTGTATGTATGTATGTAAGTAGAAAAAATGTATTAATTTCTGTTTACTGCATTTCCCTAAAAGGCATTTCACCCAAATTTATTTATTTATTGCATCTAGACGTGTTTTCCATTGCCTTTAATCCCATCCAGGACTCTTACAAGGTATGACTTAAATATTGATTTCTCTGTCTTCAGCCTATACCTGTTTTGCACTTTCTCTCTCTCGCCATTATTTCTTTCTGAGGAATTTCATGTTTTCTGCTTGCTAAAATGGCAGTTAACAAATTTCACAGCCAACTTAAAACATGTGGTATACAAGAATGTCATACAAACACATTTATCTACAAAAACATGCCTTATTTTCAACATCCAGATTTACTGCCTGTGTTTACAATGTCTACAAACTGTTTTAACCTTAATTCTTAACATCTAATGTATGATGTTAAGCCAAATGAATACAACATTATAGGCCTCACTAAAATGATGGAATGCTGCACTGAACTGTTTGATGCTTACACGTTAAAAAATTTAATTTCTGCATATTAAAAGTCCTTATGTTCTCAGAATCAGCATGTGGCAGGAGACTTATCAGGGTGGTGTGAGTGAGAATGGTCATGTAGAACCATAATATCAATAAGCTTTAAATAAAAGGAAGAGAATTTTGGCCAAAAGTAATAAGACTAATTCCCAGAATAACAAACTGATAGAGCCTAGTCATTAAAATAAATAAAAAAAAAAAAACCTCAGCACCTTAATAAAATCCACCAAAGCCAGGTTTGAGGCTAAAATACCTTCCCAAGCCAAGGACAATCACAAGGCCTTTTTAGTTACAATTGTAATTTCAAAAGCACAATGCAGCAATGTATTGAACTCATGAATAATGTTACCTACACTGAGGCTGATGATGTCACTCAACATCAAGTCCTAAAAGCACTATAAAAAGCAAAAAATACTGCATTGATGGGTCCTGAAAGTATCCCTGGATGCATCCTAAATAGCATGAGCACAATTACCCCCCCAACACTGTTCAAAGCCAGTCTCCATACATGTTTTGTATCAAGTGGATGAGGAATTGTTACTGTTATTCTCCTGCTTAAGGAAGACCTCAGACCCAGGCAATTACAGACCCATACATCTGACCAGCCTCATATACAAAACTATGGAAGACTTATCATTGAACTAATTAATAAGGATAAAGGGAACCTCCAACAGCTGTACCAGTGGCAGTTTGGATTCATTAAGGGAAGTCATGCTTAATCAGCCCAGTGGACTTTTTTTGAAAAGGGGATCAATCAACTGTAAAATGGTACACAACACATACCTTGACCTAGCCAAAGCTTTTGACATAGTATCCCAGTCAGGCATAACAGAAAAGCTAAATAAGATGAGAATAAACCCCTATGTTACCCACTGGATTGCTAACTGGCTCACAGATAGGATGCATAAAATCAAAATAAGTGAAATTACTTCCACAAAAAAAAAAAAAAACAGTCACCAGTGTAGCCCCACAGTTTTCTGATCCGGGAGCTCTCCTGTCTGGCTTCTGCTTCCCTGAATTAAAATTCTATAACAAAGTACTTTGGATGACTAAGTTTGCATATGATTGCAAGCTAGGAGCAGTCATTGAATCCTCAAATGACTTAGCCAGTCTGCAGGAAGATTTGTTCCAAATAAATATGTGGGGGCAAAATCATGGACTTAGACTAAATGTAAAAAAAAAAGCATTATCATATCATTTCAGAAGTCATCAACCCCATGGAAATACTAAACTGACAATACACCACCCCGTGGAACTACCTGCAATACCAGGCTACAACTCTTACCACACTTTTTGGCCACCAAACCAGGATCAAAACACTAAAGTTGGAGGAGTGTCCATATTCACCAAGGATGGTGGGAGGGTGGCCTAATGGTTAAGGTGTTTGCCTTGCACACACAAGGTACAGGGTTTGAATCTCACAAGGGATAATTGGCTAGGCTTAAAATGTCTTGCAAGGGCAGTTAGCCTAGTATTAATCTATCCTAGGGCAGATAGCCTAGTATGAACCTATAACCTCGAAAAAGAGCATAGCAAAATTCATTTAAAATGGGTGGCAAAAGCCAAACACACTCTGGCTAGGCTTATAAATGCCCTAGGGCAGATAGCCTAGTATGAACCTATGAACCTATGAACCTATAACCTATATTCACACCTCCAGGCTAGTTTCCCAACACAATGCATCCGAAATTCTCCAGGTGCAACTAACACTAGGTAAGGCTGCAATCCAAATTATAGCTTGCTAGAGATCCCCCACCATGCCCCAAGATTCTCACTATACCTTTCTAAACATACTGGAAAATATTAATATACAACCAAACACTCTAATACTGGGTGATTTCAACTACCCTGCCATTAACTGGGAAAACTACTCATGTACCAACACCTTTGCCCAACGGTTCTTGGAATTCATAAATTCCAACGACCTGGATCAACTAATCCATAGTCCCACCAGGGCCTCCAATATCCTAGACCTGGTCATTACCAACATGGGAAATCAATGCTTCATACCTATGGTCACCCCCTCGTTAGTCAGGTCTGACCATAAGCTAATCACCCTTAACATCCACATCCCACCCCCACCCCCCAGTAAAGAAACCACCATAAAAAACTTCTCCAAAGCCAACTTCATGCTACTCAAGTCAGAAGTGACAAACTTCATGACACCCATGCAGACAGGAACTGAAAGTTCAACTGCTGAATCCTACACTAAGGCACTGTACGAGCACATCCACTCATGCATGAATCGTGCCATCCCAAATAGAACCAAAATGCTCTCATCCAAAAAGGAAGCCAATCTGGTGGTCCCTGCCATAAACAAACTTTACAACAAAAGGAAGAAACTTTTGCAGAAAAGAGGAAAATCCCAGGATGCAAAAAACTCCCTTACTAGCCTCAGTAAGAAACTGAGATGCCTCATAAAATCCTCCAAAGCTAGTTACGAAAATAAAATTGCCAAAGATTCCAAAGACAACCACAAAGCATTCTATAACTATGTCAAGAATCTAAATGGCAATGCTCATATCTGCTCTGAGCTAAAACAGAATGGCATTAAATATACTGATCCAAAGGATATTGCCAGTATCCTGGCAGATCGATTCAGTGCCAACTTCACCCCCCTCTCACCCCATAAATGGCCCATCTCAATACCGAAAGATTGCCAAATTCCAGTAATAATGGCCACACAGGTACAAAACGCACTCTCTAAAGCCAAGAATACAGCATCCATGGGACCAGATGACATCTCGGGCTGTGTACTACATGAACTACAATATGAACTGGCACCTCACCTAAGTGTCATGTTTAATCATAGCCTCAACTCAGGTTTCATGCCCACTGAATGGTGCAGAGCTACAGTTATCCCAATCCACAAGGGGGGATCCACCTTGGATCCCGGAAACTACCATCCCATCAGTCTGACAAGCCTTATCTGCAAGGCCATGGAGCGTATTATCATGGAACTTATAAACAAAGACATTGGCAACCTTCAAACATTGGACCCCACCCAGTTTGGGTTTGTGAAGGGCCGATCTTGTCTCCTGAACCTGATTGACTTCTTTGAATCAGTCTCCAGAGCCATGGACAAGGGTAAGGTGGTCCACACAGCCTATCTAGGCCTTGCCAAGGCCTTTCACACCATCTCCCCCACTCTGGAATCATAGATAAACTTACTAAGTTGGGCATTAATCCCTATGTCACCCAATGGGTTGCTAAATGGCTTACTGATAGAACCCACACTGTAAAAGTAGCCGACTCCAAATCCAGCTCCAGACAAGTGACAAGTGGAGTACCTCAGGGTTCAGTCCTGGGGCCGCTCTTGTTTGGCATCTACTTCTCTGAAGTACAGGTCAACACTAAGGGACTCTGGCTAGCAAAGTTTGCAGATGACTGCAAACTGGGAGCCATTATTGAATCCCCAAATGATGTGGATACTCTACAAAAGGGCCTTACAGAAACAAATGCTTGGTGCCAGAGCCATGGGCTCAAGCTCAATGCCAAGAAATGTATTGTTATCCCCTTTGGGAAAAAACATGTATCCATGAATTACCATATAGGTGGCAGTACACTAAACACAGAAAGTGCGATAAGAGACTTAGGGACACAGGTGGACAGTGGTCTCACCTTCGATAACCACATCGCCACAACAGTCAGGAAATCCTTCTATGTGGCACACCTCATCACGAAGGGCTTTTCATCCAGAAAAAAGGAGGTCATTGTCCCACTGTACTCATCCCTCATTAGACCCATTATAGAATACAATGCCCCATTTGGTATGTACCTCTCAAGACATCTGCAACAACTGGAAAGGCCTCAGAAATACCTCACTAAAAGAATCACAGGCCTAAAGCAGATGCCCTACGCTGACCACCTTAAAAAACTCCAGCTATACTCTGTTGCATATCATCTACTCAGAGGCGATCTCTGCTTAACATACAAGGCAATGTCAAACCCAGAGCTGTTGGACATGCTACACTTAAAGAAATCCCAATCCCTCAGAGCTACACGCTCCAGGGATCTAAACCTTGTCATCACAATAAACAAAACATGCTGGAGGGATAGGTTCCTGACCCACAGACTCCCCAGACTCTGGAATAGATTGACCATACATGTCAAGCAGAGTGCCTCTGGACCTCTTCAAGAGGAACCTTGACGATTGGATGGGAGAAAGGAAATTCACCCCAGGGATCACGTCAGTCATCCTGCTAGACAGGGGTCCAGGGAAGTAAATATTGTGGGAGGAAATAGCCAGGGAATTGTTATGGCTAGGTTTGTATAGGCCCTAGGGCCGATAGCCTAGTACCAACCTATGAACCTGTAAACTACCAAATTGACAATACACCCATAAGAATTAACCCAGTTATTCAGGATTAGGAACTTACAGACAGTGACCTGACTTTTGACCAACAGCCATCCATTGTCACAAGAAAGTTCTTCTGTATTGCAAAGTTTTTAAACAAGAGGATTATATCTACATCTCGGGATGTCTCTGCCCCTCTTTATTGAGCCTTCATTAGGCTAGTCATTAAGTATAATGCTCCCTTTGGCATGTATCTATCCAAACACTTGCAAAAATAGAATGGCCACAAAGATACCTTACTAAAAGTATACAAGGCCTACACAGTATATCCTACAAAACCTGACTCAAAGCCCTGTCACTATATTTGGCATCGTACATACTGCTAAGAGGTGATCTGTGTCACATGACATCAGAAATACTTGGTCTTGGGATCTAAACTTCTTCTGCAACATTGACAGAATGGTTTGGGAGGACAGATATATGTCACAGAAGATACCACTGCTCTAGAATAGACTCCCCATCCATGTAAAAAAAGCTCATCCCAGTCCATATTCAAGCACAGCTTGGATTTATGGATGTGGAACAGAAAATTTACCCCAGGACTGCCCCTCTGTACTACTAATGGACAGAGGCAGCTCCTAAATGCTTTATCCCATGCAAGGGTACTCTAAAATTATCTATGGCATGATTCCAGTTATTGTCACTAGGGGTAATATATAATTATTGTCCATGGAGTGGGTAATGTCAATCAAATAGATAGGTTAATTCAAGCACCCAAAAGGAAACTTGGCTAGATTTAAAATGGAGTAAATCCAACACCACACAGGTAAAGAACAGGTGCACGGTCAACCAGTTTGAAACTCTAAAAAGCACAATGGCCAGCACTTAATTGTCAGCAGTAATTCTTTATTATATCATGCCATATAACAATTCAAGCTACAGACCGGTTTCAGCTGATAAGCTTTCTTCAGTGCAATAAGCATACATTTCTCCACCCCTCTTTTAAATACCATCTGCATGCATACCATTGGACAATCACAAATGTTCATTAAGCCCCGGTGTAAAAAGTGCTCCCAATTGAATAATCCATTTTTTTTTTTTTTTATCTAAAACATTACATCAACCTGATTTACCCTTGTTCTTAATCATAATTCTATCTATAATAACAAACCTAAACTGAGTTGTTGGATGTTTAATAGTATGTTTATACAGGGTATTAGACTGACGAGCACATTTAACATCACTTAAGTGTTCAGAAATACGTAACTTAAATGGCCAAGAAGTTTGCCCCATGTAAAAAGCCTGACAGGTACATGAGAGTAAATAAATAACCCAGTCCAATTCACAATCACCATACACTCAAATATCAAATACCCGTGACATATTGAGTAGGATGATACCTTAATGAGTCATAAATATATATATATCTATATATATATATATATATATATATATATATATATATATATATATATATGTATATATATAGGAAACATCCTGATGTCAATACTTTATTGCATGCTGATAGTTGTCATCCTAGACACATTATTCAAAATATTCCTAAATCTCAATTTATGAGGCTTTGTAGGATTTGTTCCTCTGATGAAGTGTTTTCTTTACATGACCAACAGTTGATTGACAGGTTTTGTAATAGAGGGTATAAATATCAGGATAGTATTAACTCAAGCAATTATGCTACAAATTTGGATAGAGTTGATTTATTGAAATATAAAAACAGAAGGGTGACTTTGGATACCCCATTGAGGTTAATTACCAATTATGGTAGTAATATTGTGTTCCTATTAAATCAGCAAATGCTTAAAACAGCGAATACTGTTTAATCTACCCTCTTTACTCGAAATGGTGAAATTCAAAAAGCATGGAACAGTGATTTTTTTTTCCCAGGGAAAAAAAAAATCACTGGGCTTTTTTCAGAACTTTGCCATTTCCCCCATTGTAGTGTGATCTCGGAGTTGGCATATTTAAGTGTGGGGGGGGGTGGCAAAGCCCCCCACTTTATTATGTGTTTGTTTTTGTTTATTTTGATTTTTTTGTATGGAGCAGTGATTTTTTTTTTCCCTGATGAGCCTGATCTGCAAGGCCATGGAACATATTATCATGGAACTTATAAACAAAGTCATTGGCAACCTTCAAACACTGGACCCCACCCAGTTTGGGTTCGTGAAGGGCCGATCGTGTCTCCTGAACCTGATTGACTTCTTTGAATCAGTCTCCATGGACGAGGGTAAGGCAATCCACACAGCCTATCTGGACCTGATCTGCTAGGGCATGGAATGTATTATCATGGAACTTATAAACAAAGACAATGGCAACCTTCAAACACTGGACCCCACCCAGTTTGTGTTCATAAAGGGCTGATTGTGTCTCCTGAACCTGATTGACTTCTTCAAATCAGTCTCCAGAGCCGTTGACGAGGGTAAGGCAGTCCACACAGCCTATCTGGACCTCGCCAAGGCCTTTGACACCATCCCCCACTCTAGAATCATAGATAAACTTACTAAGCTGGACATAAATCCCTACATCACTCGATGAGTTGCTAACTGGCTTACTGACAGAACCCAGACTGTAAAAGTAGCCGACTCCAAATCCAGCTCCAGACAAGTGACAAGTGTAGTACCTCAGGCTTCAGTCCTGGGACCTCTCTTGTTTGGCATCTACTTCTCTGAAGTACAGGCCAACATTAAGGGACTCTGGATAACAAAGTTTGCAGATAACTGCAAACTGGGAGCCATTACTGAATCCCCAAATGATGTGGATACTCTACAAAAGGGCCTTACAGAAACAGATGCTTGGTGCCAGAGCCACATGGGCTCAAGCTCATTGCCAAGAAATGTATAGTTATCCCCTTTGGGAAAAATTGTGTGTTTGGCATTTTGGTGTTTCGACATATTAGGGTCGATTATACAACTTTTGCTATGTTAAGCATTTGCTGATATAATATAGACTGTAATATTTCAGTTTTGATTGATTCAGTAAATAAACATTAGGAATCCTTACCTCGGATGATTCTTTGAGGGATTTTATTCCCTCAAAATGTCTTTTTTCTTATAGGAGGGGGAGAACTTTAGGTAGTTGGTTGAATCATTATAAGAGGCAGTAACAATCCACCATGTAAAGTAGTTTGTTGCATACCAACAGTATTATATTGCGGCCTCATATAATGATTCAACCAACTACCTAAAGTCCTCCACCTCCTATAAGAAAAAAGACAGAAGAAGAGGAGTGACTATAGAATGCTAAACAGAAAATAAGGGATTACCTCGATAATATGCATGAGTTTAGAAAGGTTCCTGTTAAGCAACTGTTTTTTGATAATAACTCTAGAGCACAAAAACTTTTAGAACAATGACAGAAAGTAGAAAGAGATGTCCCTAATTCTGACATGATTTTCCCTTCATTTTAAACTTGTATACTATAATCTGTAATTGCTGGGTCTTAACAATTGTGTTCAAGCATGTTTTAGAGTCCTTACAAAACCAACTGTGAAAGATATAAAAAGAAAAAAAAAACATGATTAAAGTAACGTCTATTAGCATTTAATAAAAATAAGTATGCAAGACTAAGCACAAATCCGGAAAAGTAGGGTTAATTTTATTACAGCTGTAGCATCTCAAAAGCATAATAATTTGATACTCTACCCACTTTTGCAGTAAGTCCAATGGCAATTCGGTTATGGGAACAATACAGGTGTTTGAGTTCCAAGTGCTCAAAAACCACTTTCGCAAAGCCAGGGATAAAAGCATCTTGTTGCTTGTGTGGGTTGCCGCTTGTGTTCAGACTGGAATATTAGTTCAGGCAAGCAAGCTATGGGGAAGGAGTAGGCATGGAGGGGGAGAGAAGAAGGACTTTAGGATTAGGGAGTCTGAGGGAGATTTTAATGCTCGGGAGCAGGAAGGGAGTTGCAGATTTAGGGAGCAACTGGAGAATTTAGGTTTGGGGGGTTGACCTTTTACATTTAAGGGGCAATTATAGACTTTAGGGAGAGAGAGTGGAGGGTTAGGGTAGTATCTTGGGTTGGGAACTGGGTAGGAGTTTTAGGGCTAGAGTTCACATTCTGGAAGGGCTAAATAGCTTTACAGGGTCAAGTGCTAGGATGGCTACACAGAAATGGGAAACTGGGCTAGTGGGAGTTTGAGCACTTGCTTTTTGAGTATGTGACAGTAAACAGGTATGCGGCAAGCTACTAGCATGTGAGTATCTGTAGTAGACCCCCCAACTGCTATTCAGATAGGGGATGGATTTTTGAAATATCCTAAACCTGCCATTCACACATCATCCAGATATCTGCATCACATAGTCTAATGTTTTTGGTATATAAAACTATAAAAACAAATCATGGCCTTTTCTAAGTGATATATGAGCGTGTTTGCATTCATCTGTAGTGGAAAACATAATCCATGAAACAATGATCCACGTATGCTTTTAAATAGTTGAAAAATAAAACCGATTTTTTCAGAGACTGACATATAAGTGACAACAAGTCTTGCAACAACCTATGAACTATGTTCTGAGAAAGCATTAAGCAATATCTTATAGCTTCTAGGTGTACATCAGGCAGAATAATGACTTTTCCATATTCAGGATGGTCAGACTCTAACCAAAAATCAGTCTACAAGTCCTCCATCAGTCCCCAAAACTGAATAGTGTCTTTTATATATCTGATATAACCTTATAAAACATTAGGCTAAGAACATCAGTCAGGGAATATGGCAAATTTTCTAAAAGGCTGACCTTAAAAAAAAAAAAAAAAGTATAATAGATGCAAAATAAGCTTTGCCATGGAACACTTGCAGAAGTGAAGAAACAATTTTGCCCAGTTTTGGAAGGAGAGAGCATCGCCATATCACAGATGTCGACACTGAGACTTCAAAGGATAATCTACTAATATAGCTATCAGGGGTATGAACATTGGCTAGATGACTGTCATTATTGATGTGATATCTTGACCCCATGTACAACAACAGGAAAAAAGCCATTGTTGATAGCTGGATCTGTAATAATGCCTAAATAGGCACTGACTTCCCTGTCAGAGCAGAGGCAGGGTGTTGATCAGCACACGGGAAACTTGAGCTAAATTTGTGGCTCCTGTGACACATCTAGTTTGGGGAGGAATGAACTTCTTATGATTGCTTTCCATGTGTTGAGGGTTTGTGGGAATCCCACATTTGGAGTGGCTCCTAGCAGTGGCTGAAAATCAAAGAATGATGTTATGTATGTGCTCTCAAAACAGAGTAGGACAAAAATACACCAGAATGAGGTAGAAGGAAATTAATATGTCTTCATATCTATCAGGTGCACACTCTTAAAAAGAGGTGATGAGAGAAATATCAGAGTTTGTAATAGTCAGTACTGTTCAACTGTCATGTTACTTCTCCATTGTAATGTGTGTCTCTTATTTAATATTTCTGTACATCTACCCCTACCATCTAGTTTCATAATTATGTTTCATCACTCATAAGTTAATCTAAAACATTGCACTCATTTGTTGAGTTGTTTTTTTTTTTAGTCAATAAAATATTCACTCACCTGTCTTAACAAACTTGAAACAGCTGACTCATATATAGCAAACACAAATTAATATTGGAACTACAAACAGTGTAGTACTCTTAACTGATGCGATTCTACTACAATGGCTATATCAGCAATTAGTCGAATAAGATCAGTGTACACTGTAGTAAACAAAAACATCAGTCCCTGATACCCGCCATTATCTGATGTAAGTAGAATGGTACCTAAAATAGGTTGAAAATGACCATTTAGTCCCTTGGTAATGATTTCTATACTTAGTTCTTCCACTAGTTTTACCGGGTAACCTCTTTTTAGGTACATACCACATAGAAACTGACATTCTTTCAAAAACTCTTCATGTGTTGTGACCATGCGAGCAGCCCTGACCAATTGGCCTTTCATAACAGTCTTTTTTTGATGAAATGGGTGTGAGCTTGTGAAATGCAGAAAAGTGTTAGAGTATGTAGCTTTTCTATGAGTTTTAGATACATATCTGCCACCTTCCATCATCTTTCATCAAATTCACATCTAAATAATCAATTCTGACTGAATCATATTGCCATGTAAACTTTAAGAAACTAGTAGTTTCATTAATATATGATAAGAATTCACTTAACTCTGCCTGTGTTCCTTTGCAAATAATACAAATGCTATCTTGAAACCTTGAAACTTCAGGGAACATTACGTACTATAGAATGTAGTACCATGGTTTGAACTATGCAATGATACTACACAACAACCTCCAGATTTTCAAAAAGCCTTAACTATAACTTTTAGCCAGAACGCTAAGTTTTTAACTTCTATTTTTGAAAACAACTGGCCAATTTTGTTAGAGGATGCTAACATCAGGAAGCACTTCGGAGTTAAACCAGCTATTGTATACAGTAGAGGTAATAATTTTAATGATTTATTCAAGAACAGACAAATTCCCTTCCATGCAAATAAACAAGAAACTTTTAGATGTGGAGCTTGCTCATGGTGTCATATGGTAAAAGTAGCTGACAATATAACTGTTAGAAACATTAGACTTCAGATAAAAGGGAAATATTCTTATAATTCCAGAGTAGTAGTTTATTTGGCCATGTGTGATTCATGCTCTGGTTTCTAAGTCAAAGAATCTATGAGCATGACTACACCATTAGGAAAAGCAATCTGAATAATGCATTGGCCAAACATATTTCTGACAATGTGAACCACAGATTTTCTTTTGTAGCAATTGATCAAGTCACTATTGATGAAAACAAGTCTTGGGGTTTACAGTTAGAAATAAATGAGCTAAAATAGTAAATCTGGTTTCAAGCAGACAGTTGGCCTGGCATCAATAACCGCACTTCTATCTCAGCCATACTGAAACTAAAAGCACTTGAAAGAAAAAAGTTTTTTTTCTGATAACTGGCAACAACATAGAGTTTTATATATTAATTTATATATTACCACACATATTTAAATATACATATATATATATATATATATATATATATATATATATATATATATACTTTTTGAACATTAGTTGTATTAAATTGTTTTTACTGTAGTGTTGATAGCTTTAGGTTCATATGAGGCAACAGTTTTATGTTCAGCTGTATATCATGATGACTGACACTGTTTTTAACCAATAGAAGTAAATGTTATGGTATTTAAGGTGAATGCATGTAGAATAGTTTGTCTGATGAAGTTTGAAATTTGTTCAAACGAAAGCGCTAACCGTTTCTTTGCTACTGGAATCATTAAATACTTGGTGTTTTTATATTTCTCAGCTTGTGATTCCTCTCATTTGAACTTTTGACCATTGTTCCAGAGGTGCTTGGACTTTAGCCTTGTGTGTTTTTGTATGAGTTTGGTGACTTTGTGCTTTGTAGTTTATTTTCTGTTCCTTCCAGAATGCAGTAGTCACCTACAACATAGCAAATCATTCCTAATAAATTTTTTTAATAAAACTTCCTAACTAGCCTTCCTCCCATAAATCACCCTAGAACAAATCCTATCTGTGCTGCCTAAAACAAAACAAATACTATTTCCCAGGGTCCTGATAGCATCCTTGTCTGCTTCCTGGTAAGTGCAAAGGAGAGCCTAGCTCAGCCCTTGTAAATGTATTCAACCTAAGCCTCTACACTGGTCACATTGCAAAGGTTTGGAGAAGTACCATAGTGGTACTACTGCATAAAGGTGGTTCAGTTATAGATCCTGATAATTAATAAACCAATAAGTGTAATAGGTCTTCTACAAGACAAAGTAAAACTTCCTGCAGGGATACTGGCTGAGTAAAACTCAATGATAAACTCACATGTTGAAATTGCAGGCAAAATCACTGAAATATAGTCCACAATGTGAAGAATTTTGCCTCCCCTATCATATATATATATATGGATTCACTTCAGAAGCTCGAATTTACAAAATCTCGAACTTCAAATAACCGAAACCAAAACATCGAGTTTTGTAAACTCGAACTTCTGAAATGAAACCAAAAAAAAAAAAAAAAAAGACAAACTTCACTTTTAGCCCCCTGCACCCCCCATGTGGGGGGCTGTGCCCCCCACCCCTACTTAAATATACCAACTCCAAGATCGCACTACAGTGGGGAAATGGGAAATCTCCCGTCTTGCGCTGTATGCGGAAGCGCAAAACGGGAGATTTCTCATTTCCTGTCAACACCACACAAAAAAAAAAAACATTACGTACACACAGAGCGTACAAGAATCCTTGCCTCTGTGTGTACGCAATGTATTAAGGTAAGTAAACTTTTATTTTTCAACACTACACATATTCGATTTACTGAAATCTCGATCATATGGTCTCGACCATACGAAATTCGAGATTTCAGTAATTCGATTATGTGAAGTGTACCCATATATATATATATATATATATATATATATATATATATATATATATATATATATATATGGATTCACTTTATATCCTCAAAATACTGAAATATTGAAATTCAGTATTTCGAGGCAATAAAGTCAAAACCTGAAAACAACGAAAACTCAGAAGCGTGAAATTCAAAATCTTGCACACTGGAGATTTTGAATTAATGCTTCTACTCCACACAACACGCACATACACACACACACACACACACACACACACACACACACACACACACACACACACACACACACACACACACACACACCTTCCTCCCCACACACAAATACATGCTCTCTACACGCGTCCCACCCCCCCCACTTAAATATTCTAACTCCGAGCACTACATACACACACACAACATCACCACACAAGCTGCATTCTCCTCACACACACACATCACAGCAACAAAACACACTAACACACACCACAGCCCCTACCCAAAACCCTTAGCAAATAAACACATACCTGAACCCACAACCACAGCGAAAACACAGGAAGTGCTAATTCAACATCTCTGGTGCGCGAGCTTTTGAATTTCATGCTTCTGCGGTTTTGTTGTTTTCAGGATTCCACTTTATGGGCTCAAAATACTGAATTTTGATATTTCAGTATTTCAAGCTTCTAAAGCAAATATATATATATATATTTATATATATATATATATATATATATATATAGATATAGATATATATATGTATATATATATATATATATATATATATATATATATATATATATATAGATATATATATATAGATATAGATATATAGATATATATATATAGATATATATATATATACACACACACACACACACACACACACACACACACACACACACACACACACACACATATTTATAGTAACTCCATATTTGCACAAATATTAGAAGAAATAGATAACATCTAATAAGGATGAAATGGAACACACAACTTCATCCTCACAGTACAACCATTTTATATGTGAAAACATTCCATGAGCTAGTACGTTGATGAGTTTGCCTTATCCAGCATCTCTCTGGGATGTTCACCTTTAATGAATCACAGATCTTTCTAAATCCCACCAATATCATATAAAGGTCAAGGAATACATCATTATTGAACTTTATTTATTTATTTATTTATTTATTTATTTAATGTTTGTTGACTGGGAAAGTCCAACTGAGCACGAGCCCCTTTTCAGTCGAGGGCGGGGTGGAATAGCCCCAAACTGAATAAAGATTGTTACAAATAACTAATTATACAATACATAAGCTCATACAGCAGAGGTACATACTAGGATAATAAGACATAAATATAGATATTCAAGAAAAGACAGAACAGATAACTATACAAGACAAGGATGGAGAGATGTAGTTATTTTACTTTGTTTAGAAAGGTATGATTAAAGTAAGAGAGAAGTGAACTTAGACTAGGATGTAGTAGAGAAGTTCAGAAAAAAGAAAAGAAGGATGGGGCACAGAGGAATAGACATGGGATCTAGATAGAGAGAGTGTAGGGGGGAATAGATGGGAAAGAGAACCTCCTATCAGGTTGAGTAAGTGAAGGTCAACAATGTGGTGTAGTGAAGGAAAGCCTTCTAAAGAAGGCAGGGGAAGGGGGGGGGGGGGATCAGCCAGGTATAAGGCAAGAGGTGAGCCAAGAGTTAGGTAAAATGTGAGAAGTTTTAACTGTATGTGATCTGGTGTGGAAAGAAGGTTTTGGGGATTAACTTATAAGCAAAAACATAAGTATCTTCTGTATTTCCTTATACATATCAATATATATATATATATATATATATATATATATATATATATATATATATAGAGAGAGAGAGAGTTACTCCACATTTGCACCAATATCAGAAGAAATAGATAACATCCAGTAAGGATGAGATGCAGCACACAACTTAGACCTCACAGTACAACCATTTTATATGTGAAAACATTTCATGAGCTAATACGTTGATGAGTTTGCCTTATCCTGCATTTCTCTGGAATGTTCACCTTTAATGAATCATAGATCTTTCTAAATCCTACTAATATCATATAAAGGTCAAGGAATACATCATTATTGAACTTATAAGCAAAGAGATATGTGACCTACAGCTCCCTCAACCAAATTAACTTGGTTTCTGTTAGCACATATTGAAAGTCTTATTATTTTTGTGTGTGATGTAATTTTGTTTGTTTCTTTGAAATAGATTTTGTATATTTTTCCTAACTGCAATTACAAGACAAATTGACAAAGAATGATTTTGTAATACTTAAGGAACATGGCAAGAATGCAGTCTTCTTTTAGACAGAATGACAGCACTAATAAGTGATAATACAAAACCAAACACAAAATGTATGTAGTGGAACATCTTGTTATGTCTTGGAATGAATTAAGCATCATGACTTTATCTTGCCTGATAACAAGAAATGAACATAGACATTCCTTTGTTACTGTGGCCTTAGCATGACCTGTCATCACTGATTTGTTTTATGATGCACATATTTGTAAATACATCACAAAAAATGTTGAGCTTATGATACTGTAAAATGCAGTATATTCTTGCTTTTAGAGAGAGGTTTGCCATATTGTTTCCATCTCTGTAACTGAAGTTTCAACATGAAAAATATCTTATATGCAATAAACTGTGTATCTGAATCAGGGTGTCATTCTCATTTATGATCTAGAAATATGTAACAGTTTCATGAAAGACAGATTGAGTCTGCTTGGTCTAGTTGATTTATTTGAAAGGATTAATGAAGCCCTGGATTAATATCAAGAATTTTGACACCATTCCTCATGCAGATATTATTGCCAAGACAACCCAAAAAACATTAACCATTATGTTACCTGCTGGATAGCTAACTGGCTAACTGGTGGAACCTACGGAGTTAAGTTTGGTGATTCCTTCTCCACAAAAGTAGATATCTCAAACTGTGTCCTACATAGCTAAGTCCTAGGCCTACTCCTCTTTGGCATCTATTTTTTCCGATGTAACTACAGAAGCCAAAAGGATATAGCTTACCAAATTTGCTGATGACTGCAGGCTGGGTGCTAGCATGGATTCCTCTATCAACATTCATAAACTTTAGCAAAGGTTTGTAATGACACTTGGTTCAAACTCAATGCCAAACAGTATAACATTGTTATATTTGGCCATTGCATTTCTGTTGCTCATGCCAAGTGAAGGTCAGCCACCCCCTCTTAAAACTAACACTTTTGTTAAAGATTAAGGCAAATTTCTCAACAACACACTATCCTTTGATTACCATGTATCAGTCAAGGTGAGAAAATCTTTCCATCTAGTCCATTTGACTTCAAGGGTATTTCTCCTAAATTAAAGGAAAGTTTGCCCCCTGCAAAAAAACAGTTTTTGGGCTATATTTAATGTGCATGAAATTTTCAAAGAAATGTGTTTTAATGAAAAGTGGTTTCGACAAAATGAGTTTTCAACAAAATGTACCATTTTTTTGAAAGATATGAGTTTACAGTGAAATTAAATCGAATGTCATCCTCACATACACCCACACACACACACACACACACACACACACACACACACACACACACACACACACACACACACACATATATAATATAGGTCTATGTATGTCAAAATATCTAACAGTCAAAATATCAAGACTCAAAATATTGACAAAGAAAATCAGTCTGGTATCATACAACAGTGAAAAAGGTCAGATTCCAATTTCCAATATTTTGAGTTTTACATATTTTATTCCAGCAACACCTTTTCAATATTTTGACTTTAGATCAAATGAATATTACCTTTCCCTCTCTCTCTCTCTCTCTCTATATATATATATATATATATATATATATATATATATAGATAGATAGATAGTTTAGTGTAGCCAGTGGACATGCATGTTTTTGGAAAATGGGAATAAGATCAGGACACTGACACAGACATGAGGAAAGCATACAAATTCCACACAGGGAATGACCAAAGGTCAGAGCTGATCCCCAGACCCTAGAGTTGTGATGCACGGATCATAACACTAAGCCTTCATGCTGCACTAAATAATTTGCTCTTTTGAGGATTACACCAAGATGATACCAAGCTGGGCAGGATAGACCAGACTTCTGTAGTCCAAGCATCATCCTGCAACTCATCCAGTGAGAGCCACAGTTGTTCCCAGGCACCCTGAGCAATATAAATCCTCCATTGTGTCTAGATCCTGCTCTAGATGCCCTCTCATGGGTTGTGTCTTACAATGTGCTCAGACTACTTAGTTGATTCCTCTCATCATGAAGAAGCACTGGCTGAATTCTGAGATAATGTCATATTGCTGACATCCTCACTCTGTCACAGGCAGTGAGCCAGGCTAGCCTGAGAAGAAACCTTATTTCTGCTGCTTTTACCTGAAAGTTTAGCCTTTCAATCAACACACAAAGTTCATGGCCATAGGTGATGATGGAGAGATAAACTGACTGAAAACTGAGCTTTTTGGCCTATGACTCAGTTCTTACTTTACCACCACAGTCTGGTATAATGCCTGCGGTACTAACTCCATTGTATCTCTTTACTGACCAATCTCCTGATCCCTTTGGTCTTCACTTTTGAAGAAGACATCAAGATACTCAAACTCCTCCAACTGAGATATATGCTACCCCCTACATATGCAGACAGCAAGTCAGTCTTTTATGGAAAATGATCCTGTCTTCTGATCTGGAGGTAGATTTTTATCCCATCTGCTGAATTGTCTCAGTATACCCTGGAGACTTAATAGCACAGTGGGTAGCACTGTCACCTCATAGCAAGAAGTTTTCCAGTTTGGTTCTTTGATAGACTATCTTCTGTGAAGAGTCTGCATGTTTGTCTTGTATTTGCATGGGTTTTCTTTGGATGCTATTGCCCCCCCCCCAACATTCCAAAAACATGAAGTAGTCAAACTGGTGATTTCAAATTGTCCTTGTGTATGTCTGATATCAAAGAAAGTCCTAGCAATCAACATCCATTCCCCCTTACCAAACCTCTTACATGATGGTGGCTGTTCATGGGGTCAGTAATGACAGTAGCTAGAACTCATAAGGTTTGATGGATGGACTCCGGATATCATGGTCACTTCAAATTCAACAGACATCTGAGATACGGTGGGACACACTTTTACACCAAGTGACCTGCATTGATCAAATATTTATTTTCATTCTATCTTTGTCATCAATCACTTATTAACACTTTACCCAAATTGTTAAAGGCCAGACCAAATTCCCACTAAACACAACTACCCTACATTCTAAATTTATTTGTTTAACATAAAAAAATGCCACACTAAGCACTGAATAAAAATACACATGAAAACCTACACAAATTCTGATTGCAACAACCACCACCACATAATCCTGAACTCCAGAAAACACACAAGTATCACAATCAATATTGTAATAATAATTAATACACACTAACACTAAAAATGACAATAAACTTTTTAATAATAATAAAATCAATAGTCATCATGTAACCAAAGACAGCAAACAAAATGGTGCTTAAAACATTCTTCTAACCAAAAAGGAATCCAATCCCACAAAGAAAAGATTCACCCTAGCAGCAAAAAATACATATAAAAAACAAAAACTAATAAATAAAAATTCTGTAAAAACATTTTATCACTAAAAGAAAAGAACTGCCCACCCAAAGTGCAAACTAGAACTACAGATCTTCTTCTTCTTTCGGCTTTTTCGCGGTTAGGGGTCGCCACAGTGGATCACCTGTCCACTCATGACTGGCAGTGGAGTTTTACAGTGCGGAGGTGCCAGCCTAGCACCCAACCTTCCACAGAAGGCACACACATGCACACGCTCACACTTAGGGCCAATTTGGAGTGTCCAATCCATCTACAGCATGACTTTGGGATGTGGATGGAAACCGGATCACCCGGAGGAAACCCATACGACCACAGGGAGGACATGCAGACTCCTCACAGAAGGCACCCCAGCCGAGAATCGAACCAGAGAACCTCTTGCTGTGAGGCAGCAACGCTAACCGCTGCACCACTGTGACCGCCCAATCTAGAACTACAGATCTAAAAGGAAAAATATAGAAAGCAAACTTGCAATACATGCTTCTGTGGCATGAAAGATGGTATCATTGGATTATGGCAAACCAAGTTAGATGATGATTGCAAACTGCGAGCAGTTATCAAATTCCACTCTAATTTAGGGTTGCCACCTTTTGCTGGGATGAAAACAGGACCTAGGCCACACCCTAGCACCTCCCATAACACCACCCATCCCCTCCCATCTTCCCACACACTTTCACCCATTTTGTGATGTCATTGTCACATTAGATGAAGAGGAATGCCCTTTTTTTCCATTTGAGAGAGTTTTTAGCTACAGATTTACTATGATTTTCTGTAACAAAAAATAGTAAATCCGCAGATTTAACAAACTCAGATAGTCTTGTTTTTTTTTAAACAGAAGACTGGAGTTTGTACAGTGTTTTCCAGACTTACCGGACAATTGTTTGATTTCTGGATAGTCTGGAAAAACAAAACGGATAGGTGCCAATGCTATTCTGACTTGCAAATTTTCCAGCAAGGGTTAAACCACACAAATACGTGGTGTGTTAATCATGGCTTATACTCAATGTCAAAAATGTGGCATAGTTTCCTTTCATAACGCCACTATTACTACCACTTACCTTGTGAATAACATTCCACTTAAATCTCACTCAAATCATCAGGGACTTTGGCACGTTTGTTGATAGCAGACTCTCCTTTGGCCACCATGTCTATGTGGTGCTTGTACAACGTATCCTTCAGGGTATCTCCTCAAGGTGCAAAGAAGTTATAGCCCCAGTTTATTCATCCCTTATTAGATCTATTATCGTATATAATTCTTCTTTTCTGAGGGCGCCTTGCTAAGCACCTAAACCAGCTCATCAGACCACAACATTTCTTCACCAAAAAGATCTCAGGTCATAGGTCTCAGTACCCTTAGCTACTCTGAGAGACTAAAAGCCCTGCCACTCTACTCACTATTACACAAACTCCTGTGGGATAATCTCTGCATGGCCTTCTGTGTCATGAATGACTCACCACTCTGAACTCATTTACATAAATGTAACATTGGTAAAGCAAACAGCTGCTCTAGAGACCTAAACCTATGCTACTACATCTACAAAACTAGATGGCTTGACAGGTATCTAACCCAATGCATTCCCCATGTCTGGAATAAGTTGTTTTTACATTGTAAGCAAAGTACTTCTCTTGCTGGATGTCTGGATGAGTGATCTCAAATTTTCACATGTGACAGATATTTGGGGGAAATCTGCTTTGATAGTCTCCCAACAGTACTATATGATGTGGCTGATGATCTTGATGGTCCCCTTAGATGTAAGCTTAGTAAAAAACAACAAACCCATAAAAATGTATTAAAATAATAACATATATAAATGTTAAGCATTATTATCCACCACTTCCCCAAGTCAGTACATTAACAAAGGAGGGATCACAAGTAACTGGAAAAAGCAAAATAAAAAGTCCCCAATTGGTCACATTGTACTTACAAGAAACATGCAACATTAGTCTTCTAATTACATCCAACACAGTCCTCCAGCAGCAATATTCAGCTAAGAGAATGACCAGATAACTGCCCAACCTCTCTGCAAATACCTGTTTAGCTATGATATCTAACTTATTCCAATAAAGGCCCAAAACCCAGAATCCCTCCTCTTTAATAATCTGACTAACCTACCTACATTCCCAAATTCACAGGCTATGAATACGTATAATAAAAGTAAATAAATAAAAGCTTATTTTAAAATATAAAAACTATAGCCCTAAGGAAATAAAAAGCCTAAACTTTCCACCACCTCATTCACTAGCAAAACAAAACAAATAAATAAAAAAAAAAACAGATATAAGCCTATAAAGCCAGAAAAAAAAGCATTCTCCCTTGCTGAAAAATACAACCA
>NC_056734.1:133096997-133101997 GCF_019279795.1 Protopterus annectens
TTCAAAAGTTCATAGGTAGATACTAGGCTATCGGCCCTGGGGCCTATACAAGCCCAGCCAAATATGTACCCTGTTTTTTCACCAGGATGGCACAATCTTGGGGGAAGAAGAAACAGGTGTGTATTAAGTGGATACACATCACTACCGTTCTTAGTGAACATCCACATATGAGCATAAAATGAAGCTGATTAAAGCTCAAGGAGATTTAAAAACTAACTACGCACCTTTGTGTACGTAAAAAGAAAGCAATCAACTGTATCTCACATACAATATTTGAAAATGAGACCACCATTCCTAATATATTCAGATTCAATACTTATATATGATGGCCTCTATTTTTAAGGAATACATTTCCTGATTTTCTACAACTAAAAAAGCATTTCTTTAACTTTTATATCTCATACCTCCCATTTTCTTTATATCCTATACCCATTTTGGTTCAAATCATTCTTCTTCATTTTTCAAGAAAGTTAGATAAACAAGAAAGCAGCAGCCTTTATTGGACAATATTAAAGGATTTAGTAACAGAGATAAAAAATAAAATGAAGGTTGTGCACAAAGAGTATAAAGGTTCTGTTCTATGAGCATACTGAATATACTATGCATTTTGACACAGGAATATCTCCAGCTTTAAAGAGATGAGGCGCAGTTCCACTCTAGCACGTTTATTGTCTAGTAGATGTATGTTCTACAACATTACACAGATACTTGTCTAGAGTGCAGTTAATAAACCAGGATTTGCTTGATGATAAAATATTTCTCAGAGTCATAAGTATGCAGATCTATACATCACAGATGCCATATTTCTGTCTGTTTTTGCATATGTTTTCAACATGCAAAAGCTCAAATGCTTAATATGTAAGTGACTAGTTGAGAAACAGCCTGGTACTCTTTAGTCTAAATGAACCAAGAGGTCAAAAAATGAAATTCTTCCAGTCTGAGCAGACATGAAATTTAACTCATTCTCCTTTCCAAGAAAGCAGGACAGATATACACTCAGACATCTTGCTTATCCTCAAGTCATAAACGAAATAATTCAACAAACTAATAAAAAATAAAACATGGAAAAAGCACCACGCTAGGAAACAAAACTGTATGTTAGCGCTTTCATTTACTAAAAATATGTAATGGTCTGAAGAAGTTTATATATTTTTAGTAAACGAAAGCGCTAACATACAGTTTTTGTTTCCTAGCATGGTGCTTTTTCCATGTTTTATTTTTTATCCTCAAGTCATAAACATAGCATATATGGGAAAGGCATTGTGATTCCACTCCCATGTCTTCTTGGCATGTTTCCACTGGCTCATAGGTTCATAGGTTGGTACTAGGCTATCGGCCCTAGGGCCTATACAAGCCTAGCCATAACAATTCCCTGGCTATTTCTTCCCACAATAGTTACTTCCCTGGACCCCTGTGAGCCCGGGGTAAATTTCCTATCTCCCATCCAGCCATCAAGGTTCCGTTTGAAGAGGGCCAAGGAGGTGGTCTGCTTGACATGTATGGGCAGTCTATTCCAGAGTATGGGGAGTCTCTGGATCAGGAATCTATCCCTCAAGCATGTTTTGTTCATTGTGATGACAAGGTTTAGTTCCCTGAAGCATGTGGCTCTAATGGATTGGGATTTCTTTAAGTGTAGCATGTCCAACAGCTCTGGGTTTGACATGGTCTTGTATGTTAAGCAGAGATCACCTCTGAGTAGACGATATGCGACAGAGTATAGCTGGAGTTTTTTAGTCGGTCAGCATATGGCATCTGCTTTAGGCCTGTGATTCTTTTAGCAAGGTGTTTCTGTGGCCTTTCCAGTTGTTGCAGATGTCTTGTGAGGTACATACCAAATGGGGCATTGTACTCTATGATGGGTCTAATGAGAGATGAGTACAGTGGGACAATGACCTCCTTTTTTCCTGGATGAAAAGCCCTTAGTGATGAGGTGTGCCACATAGAAGGATTTCCTGACTGTTGTAGTGATGTGGTTATCGAAGGTGAGACCACTGTCCACATGTTTTCTTAAGTCTCTTATCATACTTTTGATGTTTAGTGTACTGCCGCATATGTGGTAATTCATGGGTACATGGTTTTTCCCAAAGGGGACAACTATACACTTCTTAGCATTGGGCTTGGGCCCATGGCTCTGGCACCAAGCATCTGTTTCTCTAAGGCACTTTTGTAGAATATCCACATCATTTGGGGATTCAATAATGGCTCCCAGTTTGCAGTCATCTGTGAACTTTGTTAGCCAGAGTCCCTTCAGAGAAGTAGATGCCAAACAAGAGCAGTCCCAGGACTGAACCCTGAGGTACTCCACTTGTCACTTGACTGGAGCTGGATTTGGAGTCGGCTACTTTTACAGTGTGGGTTCTGTCAGTAAGCCATTTGGCAACCCATCGAGTGACGTAGGGATTTATGCCCAGCTTAGTAAGTTTATCTATGATTCCAGAGGGGAAATGATTTTGAAGGCCTTGGTGAGGTCCAGACAGACTGTGTGGACTGCCTTACCCTCATCCATGGCTCTGGAGACTGATTTGAAGAAGTCAATCAGGTTCAGGAGAAACGATCAGCCCTTCACGAACCCAAACTGGTTGGGGTCTAGTGTTTGAAGGTTGCCAATGTCTTTGTTTATAAGTTCCATGATAATACATTCCATGGCCTTGCAGATCAAGCTTGTCAGACTGATGGGACGGTAGTACCCAGGATGCAAGGTGGATCCCTCCTTGTGGGGACCCAAGACATATGAATTATGTCTGCTTTACTGTTGCAATATGTCCAGTGTTTGGAATTGTTCTTTCTACCTCCAAGCAGTTTAGTACAAGTTAAATACCACTGGCTGTGATGTGTGGCTGCAGAGGGGCACCTGCTGTATGCATACTTCCAATGCAACATGTCTATAATGTTGCAGAGCTGATCCATGGACTCACTCAAGGCTTTGCATAGCCAATATACTACCCCATCCAGCTCAGCTATGGCTGCATTGGTGTCTGCCTATCCCTGTATTATGGTACTGCAGAAAAGCTGAGTAGCAGCTATGGAGACATTCATCTCAGAGGGTTTGGCCACTGGCATGATAATCCCTGAAGTCATCATCTCAATCAATGGAGGTGGTGGCAGCCAATGGGATAATGTGCTTCTGATAATGAGGACACTCCCTGGAGTAGATGTGTTGGTATCTTCCTGTCCATGTATGTCATCCTGGGTCAGCGAGGCAGGTTGTACAGACACAGTAAATTTGTCCATTAAATGGGTTAGGGATATGGCCATCACATTGCCAAGTCTACCAATGACACTGTGACCTCTGACTGTGCCAGTATTTAGCAGCCATCATCATCAAACCTAGTGAGTTTCCCAAAATTATGCAGGCCTATATCCATGCTGCAGGATCCTGATATCACAACAATTGTGAAACCATCAATAAATTATCCAAACTCAGAAAAATCCTTAACCAAAACCCACAACCCAGTGAAAATGCTGATATTTCATGGAGTGGTACAGAAAAGTATTGTGTTTTATTTTGTTTCCATTTCTTGACTGGGACAGTCTGACTGGCCAAAACCCCTTTTCAGCAGAGGCCCAGGGAGAAGAGCTCCATGTTTACATATATAACCAAAGAACATTAAAAACATAGCATGTAATTACAAGTTTAAACTATCCAAAGTGGGCTTGAGAAATAGAAAAAGTTTCCAAAAAACATACATAGACATGAACAAAAGAAAATAAACAAATGACATACATAATGATATATGCAAAAATAAGGGGCAGAAATTCACATGTTGATTATATACAAGTAGAAAATAGAATAGTTATAATAAGAGAATACAATTAGCATAATGAGTGCGCATGATTATTTCAGAAAATGATGATAAGTTTTATGTTTGGAGGTGGTGTGATTATTCAAGCGCAAAGCAGAAGCATTGCTTAACATACCTTGGACAAGTGGTCTTTGGACCTCTTGTCCTAATGTTCCTGTAAAACAAATAAGTCATGTTTATATGCTCTATGATGTTGCATTGCACTAGTAATGCAGATAGTATCCCCTGTCCAGACATATCCACTTGGAGCATCATTAACAGATATGCACAGTGCCATGAGCAACTTGGTACTGATGTCCATTACTCCATTGTGGATGTCAGAACTGTCTGTACCCCCCAGCAGACATGCCACATATCCTGCATTTCCATCAAAGGTGGTTTATTTGGAGGCTTTCTTCCCTTGACCTTCTACTGCTCTGCCATATGGACTGCCCTAGTGCATACTGTATTCAACATGTTGGTAGACTTTATTTGAACTTGATCATAATTCAAATTTAATAAAGTGACACAGTCATTCCAGGGTGGTGACTGGTGTCACTGGCATACCCCGCTTTGGTGAGCAGTGTCGGCATCACTTATGGACTGTCCTGACCTTCTCAGGCAATAGGAAGAAAAATCAAAAAGAGGGCCTCGGAGATTTATTGTAAGTATGCAGTGATAATCATGCCCTGATATTTCCATTTAATTGATGTATGGTGCATTCATTGTTCTTGTTTTTTAGCTCAGGAAGAAACAGCAGAGAAAATTGTCTTGTACCAGAAGAGAATGGAGTAGCTCTCCAGGCACAAGGATGAGCATGATTTAATGATCTGTTATTTAGTCATTAATAACAACAACAGCTCTGTAATAGTTGCTTATACAGTAGGTCAGGGTTAGTAAACATATACTGCTTCGCACACCCTTATGCAAAACTACATATTCATGCTAAGTATGCAGCATTTCTTTGCATGGAAATACCTGTTCTGCCTTCCTGCACTACTTATGCACTACTACAGGAAGCCTGATATGCAGGATGGTTGCCACATCCCTTGCTGTGTACAGTACCCAAGTCCATTTATATGCGGGCTGTATAGGGGATTTAGGTTGGAATCCATGGGAGTATTAGGGTGGGGATCCATGGGGGCTATGATGGACATCTATCTGGGGACATGGGGGGGGCTGATTTTGGGGGAGTTGTGAGAGGACGCTTAAAGGAGT